>NW_027272389.1:0-140000 GCF_040938485.1 Diadema antillarum
TCCTCAAGCCACCCCCTCCCCTTCCCTTCCCCCAAATAAAAGATACATGACAAAACCACTTATATTTCTTTACATTTCCAGAGGCCACTGTGCCCCCCAAATTGTGTTGTGATCAGTTCGGCAGTAAGACGGGAGCACAGTAGATGCAAATAATTCCTGTACTATGTGACAAGCGAACATAAGAGCACAGGGTACGCACTCGCAATGTCTCCTGTACACACGAGATGGGACTTGTATTGCCACTTTTATTTCTAGGTAGCACGCCACAAATCAACCGTCTTTGTCTTCAATTTACAAGGCCAGTTTGGGCTAGTCGTGCACAATTTTCTTACCATATCTTATTCTGCACTGCAACTGTTTTCTTTCTGTGCAATAGAGACAAGCTTCTCTTGGTATCTCTCTTTTAATTCCTATACCTCTGACTAAATTCATCCTCGTTACATGGGGATCTCTACAAGGTGGATATGTTTTTTTTTTGGGGGGGGGGGAGGGACAACACAAGTAGTTAACTCCTTCATCCTCCTCATCTTCTTCTCGCTCCTTGTGCTCATCTCAACAAACCACCGCTGGATGCCAGCCTACCCCCAATCAATGCATTATCCTGCCTGCATAATAACAACCTTATTAGTTTGGGCACCATGGGAGGCAAGACGGAGAGCAATGGAGTAAACTTCCTACAGTATGTGCCAGCCATGATTGGGGGAGGGAAGGGGGAATGGGAGGAAGAGAAGAAGAAGGGAAGAAGACTGAAGAGTATGGGTGCTGCGCTTTAAGCTCAGGCAGTCAGGCTTAGGCCATTATTAAAATGAAGCACCACTGTTGTTGTTCAATGAGCCAAAGGTAGGCTTCATTCAATGGCTTTGCACTGCTCACAATACTGCACTCCACTATTTATAAGCTGGGAGAGGGGGGAAAAAAACACAAATCTTTTGCTGAGGGGAAAAATTGGAAAAGAGTAAGATTCTGCAATGTAAAGCTAGATACTCTCTGAAGTCAGTCTTGATGCCCTGGCTTCTTTTGTTTTCAGTCCCTCCTTAAAACACAAGACCCCCCCCCCCCCCCCCCAACCCTTACTGAGCAACACCCATTTCCCTTATTTGCTCTGCAGCAGCATTTGTCAGAGAGGCGAAAAGGTGGGTGTGCTAGTCACAAAACCCTGTTGAATACGATCACTGCATGATACAAGAGAGCAGGGCCAGCTAGCCAGCCTCTTATGCGTGCACCCCTGCCCCCTCTTTCAATGGTACCATTTATCCACTCTCTGCTATTCAAACTAAAATCCCCTCAGCCACAAAAGAAGGTACTCTTTTGTGGGTTTTTACTTCAATGTTGCAGATAAGCTGTTCATGGGGGGGGGGGGGGGGGGGGAGGAGTAAAGAGGGAGGGAAAGGGGGCTTAGGAAGGAAGGGAAGGAGATGGTATTAAAAGAAAGAGGGGAGGGGAGAAGGGAAACAAAACAAATGGGAGAGGGGAGACACATTCATCATGCATGCATCTAGCCTCCCAGGAATATGAGGGAGCACCAGCAGGCTCACAAACACCGCAAAGCCCAACACAGGCTTGTTACACATCCACACATGTATTCACCACCACTGCTTAGGAGCTGGATTTATAGCCTTATTGTTCACTGCCTCACACACAGACATTACCATATCAAATATGATAAATGTGTATCAAATGGAAGTGAACCTGTAGATGGACAGATAGATAGATAGAATTGTATAGATTCACAGATAGAAAGACAGATAAAGCTGGCACTAAGAAGGAAAAAAGGAAGAATATGATTCGCCATCTTCACTCTTATTAAATTAAAAAATCACAGATCGCACTAGATAACCTCTCATGATGATGACACTGAGTTTGGGTCTGAATCAAAAAGAATCAACATTTATCTTTTAACAATTTATCAAAGTGATTTAGCGTATAAAGACTACAAAGGCGAACTCTTCAAAGGAGACAAAGGGAGAGATAAGCCCAACAGGACTAGGCACACGTGAAAACTGCTTATCATGAAACTTCATATTTTATCACCGACCGCTATCAGCATAAAGAATTTTTCTGTGAGCTGTGCAAATCCACTTTATCGACAAAGTTCAAAGACGGGAGTGAACAAATGCATTTTAAATGATGGTAAAACACTACCTTTGGTCTGCTGCGGTGTGCAATCTTTTCCATTACATAGACATAATGTACAGTAGGCCTACATTTATCACTTGGTTCTTGAAGGGACTGACCTCGTTATTTTAAAAGGAAAGGAAAGCAATGTCCAGGGTAACATTTCCAGATAACCAAATGGAGCATAGATACACTTTAATATTCTTTATACCTGGCAATTCTTTTTTTTTACAGTTTTACAGTTTCTTGTTGAAAGACATCACAAAGGCGATTCTCATCAATACAGACCATACTCTGTGATACAGAAACACAAAGTGTACTCACAACCCTGTGGTGTTTCTACAACAATGGTGAAAAGAAAGTGCTTATAAAATGTTTGCTGAATTCATATGGTTCCTGAATTCATATGATTAAAGAGCAGCAGCACTTGGCAAATATGGTATGAACTGACAGCATATTTACAGGTTTTATAATAAATCTGCACCCTTTGGAGGTACCGGTAAATTTTTACATCTCCTTTCAAAACCTCCTACAATTTCTCAACCTCTCTCACAAAAGTGTGCCCCATCCCCCATATTTACCTCCCTCACCCCCTTCCCATCAACCCTGAGAAACATGTACACATTTCACACATGCAGTCAGGTCAACGCAGGTACAGATAGAGTGAGAGAGAGGGTGAGAGAGATGCCCACAATACTCTGCGTAGCACACCAAGTGCAACCAAATCCGGGGCTTTATCAATGGGCCAAGAGCTTAGGCGCCAATGTTATTCATCCAATCTCGACTGACTGGCGGAACATCGGCGTGAATGTGTCATCGGGTGACCGGCTTCATTTCCCAGGCAAGCTTGCCTGCCCGCTGCCGCCTTCACAGCCAAGCTGTCTGGCAGCAACAAACGTGGTAAGACAAGAGCCTTGCATAATTATGTCATGCAACCCGTTCCTCGCAAACAGGAATGGAAAGACACACACACACACACACACACACACACACAGAAGAAATTCAAGCAAGAGTTTCATAAACTTTAAGGTGGAGTCCAATGCGGCACAGGCTAGAGATGGGGACTCATTCACAAACCCATGACTGCAAATGTACACACGGCACGTGCCAAGTGCCTCGCATGCTTCCAAAATGGCTTTGTGCGTGTGTTTGCTGATAGAAATGAATGTTAATTATTTGTTCAAGCATACCAGCAGCTCTGTTTGTTTAATCAACACACATTGAATGCTGTGAACTCCCATAACAATGACATCAAAGTTCTCATTAGTATCAATAGAAAATAACCACAAAAATAATTCTGAGCTCTTCTGAAATACAGAGAATTTCAGTATATTTTGTCAGTCTATTCAAGACTGTGACAGCTAAGTACGCATACAGTACTTGATATTCACTGTAAAAGCTTTAATACAAGCATGTGATAATTTTCTCTGTAAAAGTACTTTTTATCTTTCCATCATCCATACATGTATCTATCTTTGCAACCACACACACACAAACATATTATAAAAATACATACAATTAATATATTCCTCCTCCAAGAAGACATTTTGTATCAGGGACGGCCGTTCGGCCAAAATAAATGGGGTTTATTTCCCAATTTCGTGATTTGACCCTGACAACAGAGAAGAAAAAAAGAACATTCTCTGGATTAAAAGGAATGCAAACCTATCTTGTAAACAGAAATCTACAAAAACATAACACTGGGCTACACTGCTTGTATCACAACTTCTCCTGCATGTCAATGAGGATTAAAAAAATCAAGTCTATGCTCTAACTTAGTCGTGGCTTTTTACAGAAGAAAAAAAAAATCATTCGGTTTACTCGAACGCTATCAAGCACCTATGTGTCAATGTAACAATCAGAGCAAAATCAAACAAGGGGGCATTCAACGGACCGCAACAAACAATGGCCAGCGGAATACCAGAATCTGTTTTGTTACTCTTTGGGGTCGGTTGCTTATTCAAGCCACGCAGTGAGCTGAAAGAAATATTCCAAGTTGGAAAGAGAGAGATAGGGAGAAAGAGAGAGAGATAAAGAAAAGCGCGAGGGAAAGAGGGGGAGGGAGAGAGAGCAGAGAGGAGCCCATAGGAGAAGAGAAATAGAAATAAAGCGTTCTCCTCATCTCTCTCCTCCGCTACTGAGAGAGAGAGAAGGCCTCTGCTGATTTAGCCTCGACAGTGTAATGAATACGACAGGCATCCCGCAAAAACACTGCATAATGTAGGAATCTCCAAAGACCACTGCTATATACAGCCAGCCAGCACAGCCAGCAGAGCTGTGCAGTCTGTGTGTGTTGCATCCACCATTATGTAGTGTAGCAAAGTTGGACTCCGACAAAAACCACACGCATTCCCCGTCCCTACGCCTGCATCCACTTTGGTTTGGGATGCATTTTCTTGAAGGTTAGCTGCGTTTGTCTTTGTTTATCTCTATTTCTCTCACCCTCTTTGCAAACATACCCCTCTTCTCATTCCATGCACACATAATCAACACTGCAGACATTATGCATTCAAGTGCATAGCATTTCTCTAATTACAAGCGTTTGTACAAGTCATGAGTTTAAATCACAGTACTACTCAATTCATTTTCAAATGTTCCCGAGATAGAGGTGCTACAGTATGTTCCAAATGCACAGGAATTGTACAGCTAATTCACAGGATTTCCACAAAAAATACTCCTACAGTCAAGCAGAACAGTTTCACCTACTCAACTTAAACACCATTAAAAGATAATGTCAGAGGTGACATAAATATGAAGCAAAAGAAAGCAACATTCATGTGTACTTGTATGTCATCTGTACATCCCTGAATATGCTTATAAATATGTTGAACTGGGTCAGAATATGAATGACACTCAAGTCTATGAAACTCAACCACCTCTTGAATTTAAAAAATGGTGAACAGCAGAACACATTCTATGATAATACTGCAAGTAGAATGCAGCAACCAGATACCTTGAATCGACTGAAAGATATCATTATTCACCATTCATTTCTGCTGATTTCCTACATGATCCTTGAAACATACCCATGGCAGGTGACACCACTCATTTATCACCGTCTTCAACATTTTTGGCAACTTGCATTAAACGCTTGCTGTCTGAGCAAGCAACAAAATTGCATACAGAGCAGAAAGAGAAAAACCATGCAACAATCTCCTGAACTCAGTTAACCCTTTAAAGGAACCAATCTTGGATGTTTGACCATAGATGTACAGCGCAAGCAAGGAGCTTAGCTTGATGTACTGTAAGTCAAATCAGAACAATATAATGTGACCACTTAGGCATCATCCCGCATACCAAGAGAGAGAGGCAGCAGGCTTCTGGAAGGAACATCACAAGTAAGTTGCCCTTGTCAGGGCAACTTGCCCTACATGACAATTACTGAATCACTTGCCAGATTCTGCATTTTTGTTTGCCCTACTAGTGCTTACAAGGAGAGGTACATGTATATTCTCACTGGTACCAGAAACACAACGGAAAAATTCAGAACACCAAAGAATGGGTAAAGAGCTCAAATATGAATGATTCATATAGGACCTATGTCAATCGATGTGGGCAAATGCCGCATCTGTAGTGGTGCCAACGCTATCGAAAGCTGTAACATGGAAATGGACCAAGGCCTGTGCACCACCCTACTGTACATGACTTACAAGATATCAAGCTGAATCAAGACATCCTCCAAGATGGCTGACTTACGATAAAAGATGGTAGATTTAAACTTTACAAAAGATGTTTGGGGAAACGAATGCTCTTGAAGGCATAATCAATTTGAAGATGGCTGACACAAGTTCATTTTTTTCTTTTCTTCTCTTTTCCTTGTCTTTCTGGGTTTTTTTTTTGTGGGTTTTTTTTAAAAGCACAGTTACTCACCTGTTGAGTTGGCATAAGGCTGTCTCCTCTCCGTGGGTGTATTGCCCGTTTCGGTACTCTGTCCATATTCCTCAGTGGAGGAAATGGTTTCCTCCTCTGTTTCTACAATTGAGCAAACAAACAAATGAGGCAAATTAATACAACTTGCACCTTGCACCACCTACAAAAAAAGTATGACATGTGGACATTTCACAGTAGAAAAGTTGGAAAGGAAAGAGCTTGCCTAGGATGTGTATATTCTTCCTTCTCTACTGACTTTTCAGTAGCTACAGGGTAACGCCCAAATCTCTGCAGCCCTCAAGGGTTATTGTACAAGCATCACAACCATCTTTGTTCTTATTTTTTTTTAACAATTGGAGGCAAATTTATCGAGCAAATCTGTTATTACACACGTGTAGTAAGAAGCAATTCGAAAATCATTTTCCTTTTTTTTTTTTCATCAGAACAGTCAGGCATTCACAGCAGAGTCTTGAATAAAGAAATATTTTCCATCTTAATTTGCACTGCCGGGCTTCACTGCCCCTGTGGGTCTCTCACACAACTTTCAGGTGATGCTTGACCTTTGCACACACTAGATGATAAAAGCACTCAAACATGAAGTACCACTCTTTTCTCTTCCAGACACGGAGTAAATCAGAGTAAATGTTCATTGCCTTGTTTTATAGGCAGATTAACTGCTGACAGCTCAAAATGGTCTCTTATCGTATCCATGCCCTCAATATGGCATTATGAGTTCTTTCTTCTTCTTTTTTCTCAATATGAAGTTTTCATTTCTCCTCATTTCAGTACATGCATCCTGTACTTGGCTTTGCTTTAGGATCTGTTGGAATGCAGCACAGAACACAACATTTTAACAGTTATTTTATAATTCTGAAGCTGAAGATTGCTGCAATGTCATGTCAACGAATTACAATGGAATTCATATGAAGAGAACGGGACATGAGACAGAAATAATGAAAACTAATGTTGTACAATGTACAATGTAAGTCTTTGCACAATGAAGATGCCACTGATATTTATAACAATGAATATGAAATACAGTATGAATATATTCCACCTTGGTACAGCAGAGGGGAGATGCATTGTACATCATAACTGTAATAATTTAAGATTCATAAATAAGAAAATCTGAAACCTGTTGGCAATCAATTTCTGGCCTGACCATGCAAGTACAACATATCCATCTACCACTACTTGTCCCACCATGAGTAGAAATAAAAAGAGCAAGCATTTACTTGAAAAACAATAGGGAATATGGCATGAACTGCACATGTATCATAGATAATTGAATGAACAGTTACATTTCAGTGCAAAGCGGTTTGTTTGTTTGGGTTTTCTTGTCTTTTTTACAGAAACAGCAATAGAGAATACAATGTATATCAAACTTCAATCAGTAGTAAGAATCCTAGTATTCACATGAGGAAAACATATTATTACATTACTTTATTACATTACCAGGGCCTTATTTTTTATATCATAGACTCTCCTATTAGTAAAAGGGCAAAGCCCTCCCCCCCCCAAAAAAAAAAAAAAACAAACAAACAAACAAAAATAGCAAATGTCAATTGTGATCTTATTCTGATTTTGTTTGCATATTTTTGGTCAATACAGATGTCTTTTTGAGGCAAAAAAAATATTGAGTATTACCAAGCTACATCGCCAATGTGGAAGAAAACAGGATCCAGGAATCCCTTGACCCTCACTCCTACTATCCCTCCCCCACCCCAATGCTCTTGACTCTCTCACTCTACAGACACTATTGGTCAGTTGGCATAAATTATGAAGATGGACAGTTCCACTCAGGATAAATAATTCAGGATGTTGTGTTCGCTCGATTCCCTGAGGCAGTGCTACTCAACTTTGCAAATTACATCGTCCGTCTCTTGCTCAGTCACGCACCGAGTTCCGGTCTCCATATCTTCCCCACTCTATATGTCTTAAAGCAGGCATGGCTCAAAATAATACCTGCCCCCCCCCCCCCCCCCCCCGCCTGCATTGTTTCTCAAAAGACATTACAAATGATCTGTTTAAAGACAGTTTAAATGCTTTAGATATCAACTAATTCAGATTTTGTCAAAAGTCAAAAGTCAAAACTACTTAAGTTATCATAAGGTGAACAATGAATACCTTGCGCTTTGGGCCTCTCCAATGCAATTCTGCTATAGGGCGGTGGTGGAGATTCTGCATAAGAAAAACAAACGACAAATGTGTAATACTGAACAACAACAACAACCCATAGATGACTGAGAGACAGAAAGAGAAAGATAGAAAAAAATACAGCATCACTGAAAGAAGATGTAACGCCAGTCAGCTCAGTGGACTGAATAGATGCGGAGTAAGTAAGTGCGTTAATTGAGGCGAAAGGCCTGGGCTGATAAATACATAAATACGCCGGCGCCATCGTGCTAAATTGGATGCAAGATTCAATAGAGGCCAGCCGGTTGCGCAGGCTGCGATTCAGGAGTGAAGGCGCCGTACCATGGCCGCTCCGCATGCACTGCATGGTCAATGCCCAGTGCGTGCGGGGAGGCTAAATTAATTCGCCCTGCTCTCGTTATATGGGGGGCGCACAATGCCTCGCACAGCCCCGAAGAAGATGGAGAGATGATGATGATAATGGCGATGTGTGCCTCATGTATACCGGTACTATTGTAGTAACAATGTTTATTCCGTGCTTGTTTCATACGGGTTTAACATTATCTTGATGTATCTGAGCCGTGTTTACCTGGTCTGCATAGACGGCTGATATGGTAGGGATTGCAGCACACGGTTCCTGAGGTGTCTTCGTCGCCTTCACGGCTAATTTCGCAGCAAAATGTAAGCCGTTTGAGTTCGCCCCCATGTTTGACTTCTGGCCAGCGAAATAACTGGCAACATAAAACATGAGGAGCAACGGTCCTGCGTCCAAGATCCCCTTTCGAGATGGGGACACAGTTCGTTTGTGTCCCTCCATGGCTATCAACTGCTTCGAGCAAAAGCTCGAGTTGCTTCTCCTTGAGGCGTTTTAGGAAGCTGTTAGCGGCTGATGATCCACTATCGTCACCGTGTGTACAGCCCACACGGCTCCGCAAGAGTCGCCGCACGAGCGTAGTCCGCTTGGACCTGAACATGCGACATGCGCTGCATGCACACGAAGCATAGCCCACAGACTCGGTTGAGAATAAGCATTCCAGCGCCGGAGATGCGGCGGTTTTCCTCCTTGGGTAGCTCGTTGTGGCACTTGCCAAAACGGCGATGGATCACCAACAGGTCCTTCGACTATACCAGCGACAACATAAACGGCCGATAAGGCAGGCGGCGTAGCCTGGTACCGCTCCCCTCAAGCATGTGTACACGATCCTAAATCAAAATACGACGACACAACAAGAAATCCAATTGAATGAAGCTCGAACATGGCACTCCAAATACGCAAACTGCATGTGAGGATGCCCCGAATATTTCAAGTAATATAATCCAAAGGACTATGAACGGAGACCTCCAGTTGCCTATTCCTGTACGTACAACTTCCAGGAGCGGGGCGAGACGCGTCGAAGTAACATAACCACACTGATATAATCCACGCACGATACGTCAATAGCAGCCGTTCGCAGCGTATGTTTTTTTGCGACGAATGGATCGCCTGCCGTATCACTGCAGCTCGGTTGTCAGCATAGCATGCTTCTAGCTGGGGCTGGCTCCGTACAGCTTCGGGTCGATCGCTCGCGATTCGCACGATCTACGCTAGGGTAGCTCGCCTGTACGCGAAACACACACAAAATTTACTACTCCTCTGACCACACGATTACTTCCACGCTGATTGGTTGACTCGGGTCATGTGGATGTCTAGACATTTTGGCGCGGCTCGAGTCTGAAATGATTGTTGAGCAAATAACTCGGCGCTATGCTATCGATGGCGTTTCCTCCCTCCGAAGCAAGCAAGGCGCATGCCTAATTACATCGACTAAACCGTCCCATGAGCTGTTCCCAAAGTAAAAAATCAATGATTTGGCAAATGTTAGTATAAAACAGATATGGTTATCATGCTTGATGGTATACAGGGTCTTTTCTGCATGTTAGGGGGCTCAAAAACGTGACGTTTGACCACGTTTCTCTCAACAGAATGCATTGTGTTATGGAGGGGGAGCAGCAGTTCCGGTGTCGCTTATCTTCTCTCTCGTGATTGGCGAAGATAGATCATCGTCGGAAACCCAACCTACGCTTTATAACTATCAAATTACCCGTAAATGACTCTGAGCCGCTTTATGCAAGGCGACATCTAGGCAGCGGGCACAGTGCGATTCGTAATGGTCCACTAGGCTGAGGTTCGGGCGCCTGCCTCGGCTGGTTCGGCCGATGTTGCGGAGGAAAAAACGCTAGTAAACAATGGTACTCGTACATGCGGAACACATGAGTTGCCGATGTAGGACCCCCGAATGAATGTTGCTTTGCTTTGCAGGCGGGCGACCCGCCGGCTATATATCAATCGCCGAAAAAAAAAAGTCACTTCGTACTTGGTGTTATTTTGCGCGCTATTTCCCGACGAAACATCACAGTGACATACTAGCTATAATACGTCTCGTGTTTGCGTAAAGTTTTTCGTGTCGGAGACTAGATAGGAAGCTCTCTGGCGGCGTGGAAGGTTAGCCTAGCTGTCGTCACCGCCAGGTATGCGATATAGTTCGCACGCACCTCCAATCAGCTGATTGGCGTTCGAACACCTTTTCTTGGAAATCGATGTGAATGAGCTTGCCGCCGCGGCGTAGCAACAGCATGAATGAAACGGAATGTTTACTACTGCATGTGAGGCAGGCTTGCACGTGCTTTCTCGAGACGATTGTATTACATTCGCGCGCGCGTCCATACGCTCCTACTTGAACAGCAAGCCATTCAAACAGGGAATTTTATAGCGTGGCTAGTAGGTAGGAGTAAAAATGAAACCACATCAGCTTTTTATCGTTTTCACTTATTATTTCTCCAAAATTGTAACTTTCAAGACACTCACACTATATCACTGACAGATGAACACCAACAAGTCCTTTCCTTTGTTTTGTCAACAAATATATTACCGTGGGATTTGCGATCAAGTGTCACTCAGCAGTAGCCTAGTGGTGAGAAGTCAATGTTTTGATACAGGACTGTAGTTGTTGGGTGTTTTTTTTTTTTTTTTTTTTTTTTTGCCTACGCCTTAGACGTCAAATCGTTCTAAACAGCACAGTTCTTTCAACAAGGATTGAGAAGCCCATTACTTTTTTTTCTTCTCTTCCTCCTACCTGTTCCATTCTACATAATTCTCCCTAAGTTTTACTATCTAATACTTCCCTTGCCTTGATTTCATTCGAATCTAAAATTTTCTGTCTCCATGCTGCGTTGTGATAAGAGGGTCTAGGTCCTACAATCCTCATTTGTTATCAAGCAGGCCGATATAGCGACTGTAAGCAGGCATTGGCATGAGAAGAGAGATGTTTCTGATATTAATGAGCGCTAAAATTAACCAGTTGGAAAACTCGTAGGATTCTGGTGTGGTGTAGGGGCAAAAACGAGAGAGCTGCCTTTTTTATGAAGGTCGATTATGTATAATCATATCGTTTCATCCTGCCACCACTTGTTTGTGATACATCCTCTCAGTTTTGAATATCTCTCCTTCTCTCCCTCACACACACACACACACACACACACACACACACACACACACACACACACACACACACACATCTCTCTTCTTCTTTTTTTCGGTGAGGGTTTCTTTTTTTTTGGGGGGGGGTCTTTTTTATGTCGACCCGACGGGATGATCATTATGAAAATAAAACTCTTATCTTTCTCTTTAGATAAGAAATGAATTTGTTACTTGGTTCGGTTGATCTATACTATAGGAGGGGCTTCAGGTTTCCAACGTTTTTCGATGATTTTTTTTTTTTACATAATCAGAATTCTCTCAGGAAATATGAAAGAGCAATTATTCTAAGAAGAATTCAAAGTTTATTTCATTAAAATTGGTTATGAAATGGCTGAAATATCAAAAATAAAGTGATCCCAATAACGGGTGGGACCCACATTTTATAGGATTGTTTTGTTTTACTTTGTCACTGGATACCTCAGCCATTTCAAAACCGATTTTCGTCAAATAAACTTTGAATTCCTTAGAATTGCATGCTCGTTAACATTTCATGGAGTGGTTTCCAAGTATCTCACAAAAAGTTATATGCTGAATCCTCATCTCAACCAATATATCCTATAGAGAGAATTTTGTTGGAAAAAAAATGCGTCCGCAGAAACTTTGTTTCAATGGACGTTACCAACCATGGTCATTTTTTTTTTTCAACAAGATTGCAAAGAGTGTACATAAAACTGTCAAAATTTGAACAGACTTACTCAACAAGATGATGAAGATGCACTTTACTAAAATAACCAATAGTTGAACGGTCTGTCAAGCAACACAAAGTGAAAGTGTAAGTCCTATATAGTTCTATACTACTATAGCTAATCCTCGATTGGAACGATGAATTTGAGGAAATGATTATATAGTTATGCAGATTGAGAGTATCTTGTTGAAAGAAAAATCCGTTGCGTGTAAACTGTAAGGGAATAGAAAAATGACCCAAGTGATAATCCATCATTTTTCAATGGATGTAGCGCCTTTTGTTTGCAAGCTCTTCTGTAATGCCTAACAAATATAATGATTCATCAATTTTTGTGTGATGACCCTGATAAGTACCCAGAGTACGCAGAGTTTCACCTGTGGTATTTAGAATGATTAAAAAAAAATTGTGTGAAAGTATACAGCATATATAATTCTCAGGCGTGATTCTCTTTAATTTTTCCTTTGTTTTTTCAATCATGACTCTCGGTTCATTATTTTTCTCTCACTCTCGTTCTCTCTCGCTTTCTTTATTATTTTCTTTCCTGCATGCCTAAACTCCCGGAACTCCATTTCGAACACATCACTGAAAATTTATACCCCTCTTTCTATGTCTATATTTTATGTCATTGGGATAATTTATGAGTTTATATTTTGCCCACTAGTAGTCAAGGTTTGATATATTGGTGTTGAAATCATAAGGGATTAGTCTAAAATTGAGAACACAAAACTCATCTCTATCTCTATCTATAGTTTTAGACTGCAGGGGCAATTACCAAAAAAAAAAATCGTAGATGAAATAGCAATCGTCATTAACACATTCTTCGATTGGAAATCAATCTATGAGATTGTAGTGAGGGACAAATCCAAAATTACACTTAGAAAATAGATTGATTTTAAATCTATCAGATTGAGATTTTCAATCTAATTATGAATTTGTCCCTCATCTAAATCTATAAGGAATTTCGAGAGTACGTGGGAAAGCTATCTCTATTAGTATTCATCACATCATCTCTATTTTTTTTTAATTCGATCTCCTTTTTGTTTTCATGGTCATGTGGCTTTCAATCTTTTAGAGAAAAATAAAAAGAGAAATTGAACGATTTCTCTTTTCATCAGAGACTTGAATACCGTTAGGGTCGTTTGTTATCAAGGTATAGGTTCCGTTTCCTACTCGTGGTTCTCGAGCCCAATGAAGGTGCAGTCATAGAACTTTGTGTGTAGAGTTCTGTGGGTACAATGGCACGCGCGAAGACTAGTGAAAGTTTACCACATGAGGGAGATATTCATGCCAAATACGCAAGACGCCACGGCGCGCCGTCTCTCACGATCTTGCGAACTTGTACGGGTTTCCATGATACACCCTTATTGTAATACCTTGTACTTTCATCCTCACATCGCAATAAGTATTTTCTCCTTTTTTTCAAGTTTTGTAGGCATTTCACTTAAACAGGTCATAATTATGTGTCCGTCTTTAACATGAAGTACAGGATGAAAGAAAGAAAAGTTATTTATCTTTAAAGGTCCTGTTTACCTTTGGGAGTAGTGATTTAAAAAATGTTAAAAGTATCTCATTTGATCCAGTGCTGCATATTATGTGTGGGTAGGTTGTATCACAAAACATCCTACCATATATAATTTTCGCAGTAAAGCCTGGAATATAAGGAGATATCACTATTTTTCTCAATAAACCAGACTGTAGACGGTTAAGTCTGGAAACATTTTTATGATAACTATTGTTCACTTGTTGTATCTTTAATAGTACTTGACATCGATTATGATATAATATATGGTTCAATTTTTTACATTGGTTGTTTCTATCCCTAACTTACATTTTGGAACTATTTTGAAGCACTAATGCTGGATTTTTGTTTCAGCTGTACATGGTAAATTATGCTTTTAAATTTTATGGAAATTGTGTTTTCCCAATGATAGCTTGACTGCATCCAGTTTTTAAGGAAGCGCCAAAATATTATGTCTCGGGAAGGCAATGTTTGTTACTCCAATGGAATATTGATTGTATCTGCATACAATCTTAATTTCACTTTCAGTTCCGATTTGTTGTTTGATTTTGTACAACTTCTTTTTTTCTTGTCAAGAATACAATGTACAAACGAGAATACAATAACAAGGGGAAATTTGTAGATAAGATTTTCGAAGGAAAATCAAGTCTTCCAAACAAATTCAATATGTAAGAAATGGTTGATATTTAAATTACAGTAAATATATCTTCTCTGGCATGTCCCACGTTGCAGGGGGCAATCATAATAAACGTGTGTAATGATGTTTGATGATATAACATCGCCTTCTTGTGGTAAAACGACCAATAACTGTTCTCAATGAGAGTAAGAAAAGGTATAGTGCATGACTGTGCAGGGGGTGGAGGTGGGGGCCGAATAACGAATCACAAATTTGTTCACAATTTGTGAAAACACTTCCGACAAAAACTCATTTGTGTCAACCACTAATCACAACCATTATCAGCTTTTATTATTTTTTTTTACTATTTATTATTATCTTCAATGCAACTGATAATTTTTTTAAAGTTTTTTTTAAATATTTGAAGGTCCTGTTCACCAATGGGAGTAGCAGTTTAAAAAGTGTTTGAGATATCACATTAATATTTTGATGCATGTATATAGGTCAGTTACATCACAAAACATCCTACCTTATAAACATTTTGCAATAAAGCTTAAAATATACGGAGACATCACTCTTTTTCTCAATAAACTATATAACTGTATACGGTTTAGTCTAGAAACATTTTTATAGTAACTATTGTTCACATTTGTACATTATTTTAACGATACTTAACATTGATAATACTGATTCAAATTTTTACATTGGTTGTTTCTATCCCTAACTCACATCTTAGAACTATTTTAGACAACTTAAGCTGGGTTTTTTTTCATCTGCAAATGGTAAATAATGCCTTTAAGTATTATTGACTCAGTCATACATCCTCCTTCTTCAGCTCGGGCGTTCGAGTTCATATGCATTTATAAATCATTTTTGTACCTGCATGTCTGTGACAATAGTGATCACGTGTAAACTATCATGGAGAATTCAATCACTTGGATAGCTATTTTAGTAGAAAATAGTCGTAATCTATATGGCTATCAACGAGTTCACCATCATGATCAAAATAATTTGAAACGTGCCACAGTTTTCATTACCTGCTCGATGCAATCGTCGTGAATATTGATGAAAATTGATATTCTCATCGTTGCATATAGTCAACGCGTAGAGGAAAAAAGTAGACGCAAGACGGGTGATAGAAGTTGTAACCTATGGTTCGTTGTTGACCTCTTCAAGAGATTCAACCGGTATTATGTTCATTGTATCGTTATAATTTTAGTAATGACACATTATTGTATACTGCCAGGACTATCATGTACGTGTGGAATGGATTTTAGGACTGCCTGGACCATAGATCATCCCAGACCCTTCCCCTGACCCTAACCCAATCCTAACACTAAACCTAGAGCTATATTACGTATTGGTATCATTTTTACATCATTATCTTATAGAATGATGCTGCTGCTGCCGACGACGATGATATATTGATGATGATGAAGATGATGATTACGATGATGATGAATTCAAAGAGAGTGTACTGTTTACAATAACAAGAGTGACTGAGTGACGAAACGAATGACGTAACCCAGAAGCTTGTTGACGTATACTATCTGGAGGCGATCAATTATGGTTCATGAAATGATTTTGTGGTCAAATGTTTTTATTCTTACATTGTTGTGCATATCAATAAATACAGTGATATTATCATTAAAACAAACTTTGCTGTGAAAACTGACTGAAAAGGAAAGTCCCCGGTGAATAACATTTATTAATTGTAAGTTAGATGTATTGAGTAGCCCACATTCCTATACAAGCTTGTCTTTTACGTGGGTCCCTCTTTTTCCATTAACGCTATCATTTTGAACAATATAAGTACCATTAATATATGCATATTCTTTGTTGTTGTTGTTGCTGTTGTTGTATGTTTTGTTTTCTTTGAATAAATGTATCGACAACAAAAATGTGTTACTGGAAAAAGGTACATTGAATTGAATTGAACTGAATGCCTACAGAGTCACATTGCTGATATACACATTAATGTCTGAGCTTTCCCAGATGACGGTGTCATTCTGCAGTCCCATGTATTGAGATTTGTGGAGTGTACGGCTGACTCGATGCCTGGTATAAATATATTTTAATCGGGACGCAATCGGGACTGCACTTCTCTACATGTAGGCCCTATATATTATTATGGGGACAAAGGACACACCCCATATCATAGTCGTCCCGATGAGAGCGCCGTTGGGATTACTAAACAGTATACCAAGCTTCACTGTCACGTGACCATTCATATTTGACTACTAACGAAAGATGTATAGACCTATACTCTATGTGTGGCGTTTAACCTGTAGGAATTTGCTCCCCTCCCCCGTCCTCTCGTCTAAAAAAAAAAGGTGGGGGGCGCTGAGTGGTCCTAACTTCGTGTTGTCACTCCTTGCCAATCAGTGCCAATCCATGACCATAGAGTTGGCTTCGATTTAAATAGGGTCAAAACATAAACAAACAGAATGATAGATGTTTCATTGAACTCAGACGACAGAGGAGTAACGTATTATGAAAGTTTTCACAAAGTTTTTATGAAACAGTAACATCAATTGCAATGACATCAATAGCCAATGCCAATAAAGAGAAAATAAAGTATCATCTCACAATTCTGTGGTTGGTTTGTGCACAAAAATGCATAACAATCATGGTTTTGTTCATTTATCTTTAAAACCCCTCAAGAACACGGCAACTAGGATTTCGTGATAATTATTAGAGCGAGTCGATAGGACCGTTTACATTTTGGCTTACTTTTGAGTTAACGTATACGAACTCGTACATATTGTACCACATTATTTGATGTTCATCCTGCTGTGACTCAAAATAGATAATCGTTATATAAACTGTGCCGTTGTTTTTTTATGTCAAATTTCTGGCACATCTTTACGTTGAGTCCCAGTCATATCCCTTGTTTGTTTTGCGGTGGTTTTTTTCTGTAATGCATTTGATTACACAAGCTACTGTTACTGCTCTTTCTGTTTATGCATGATTCCACCGCGCCCTATCGGTGCCCTGATTCCTTTTTTTTTTCGTCCTAAATTCTAGGCCACTTCATTTCGACGCGCGTAGTTTGTAGTGCCTGCACTTGAAATTGTCAAACGTCCTCTTTCCCTGCTCTTTACATTCCCTACCTCCCCCATTTTCACCTATCTTCCTCTTTCTCTGTATTTTTTCCCGCTCTCTCTTTCATTCCCCTTAATTCAAGTCCGCACTTATCGAGGGAACGGATAGAAAGCCGACTCGTTTGTCTAAGATTATCAGGATTTGAGCGACGCGAACTCTCCATTTCTGGATCGTAGTTTATCTCTCGACACGTAAACATTTCGTCTGCATTTAAGTGCGTCGCAGAATTGCGTTTTCCCGAAGAACAGCAAGCCTGTTTCGCGGATAAATGTCTGTTATAGAATGTAATCTATCCGATTTGCCTGCATGTTCTCTTAACAGAGCTCATGAGAACAATACTTGTCGTCGTTCACCTGACGAAATGAACTGAATAATGCTCTTTATATCGATTTGCCAAGATATGTTATAAACAGGATAACGAATATTCTATTCAACCCTGTTGCCAGACAATACGTGTATGAATGCATTCGAAACCATTACGTATATTCTCCATGACAACCGTCATTGTCTTACGTCATCTATGACGCCACTACAAACCACTTACATCAATATACCACTTACTTATCAAGACAGCGTGAAGAAATTGCCTTATTATACTTCTCTCCCCTTCTTTATACAGATGCGTTTGATGAAGGAAAATGTTTAGTTGTCCTAAAAATAATGTTATGCAGGATGTGATTTTCAGAATTCAGGACAATTTGTAGATTATGAAAACCCTTAATTACAGCTTTTTCCCCTCATAAGTACACTGCAGACGTTTTGGCACTATCACAACATTTTTGTTTACACTTTAGCCTACACTGTATTTTGACTTTTTAGATAATCATCATGTTTTTTGTTGTTGTTCTTTAATTTCTGACGTTAAAGTTATCCCATGCCATAAATAAAAAGAAAAATCAAGATAACGCAAGCAAACAAACGATATTCTACCTGACGCAGATGGCATTTAGAACAAGAGGACTATGAGGCGGCATTGGATTTGTTTTCTTTTAGTTTGGTATTATACTGTGTATGGACATCGAATATAAATGTAGAATTCTTTCACCTATACGCTGTTCCGTAGATCAGTCCGAAGGAAAATGGAAACTTAGTAACATTTTAGAAACGACAGTGCATGAGGGCTTTATCCCTGACATTTTTATGCCTCAAGGTATCTTATTTCCGTCAATTTAGTTATAGCAAAGTCTGGATTGTGACCATGATCATGAGTATAGCATGTCCAGTGTGATGTGGTTGTCATATTAAGAGTTGTCATATTATTGACCAACGTTAAGGCTGATTTTTTAATCCACTAATGCTTTGCCGATTGATGAGTATTATAGGGGCTGCTGTAGTTGAACTCCTATTGACCCTGGAGTAGATACGTCATCATAAAAGGAGTCATCGAAAAGTACTGGTATTCTGTCTCTGCCTCCGCTGAATGGCTGTACCCTGGCATGCAGAATAACGCTTCATATACCCTAGCCCTGTCTCCTATGAATGTGAAGGAATAAGACGCCGTTATGTAGATCTTATCCTCATGAAACTAAGAAAAGAAAAAAAAAAGGATTGTCAGGGGGCGATGAACTTCGCCATGGTTCCGCTCAATCCTGGTGAATACCAGCTGATGAAAAGAAAAAAAAAACGCGTCAAAGTCAACTGAACAATGTTACGGGACTCCTTTCCAAGTTACAATAGCTTGTGGGTAATACTTGAGATCACGGGAAGAGAGATAGAGAAGAAGAGGGAGAGAGAAAGAGAGGGAGGATGGGGTATCTGGGGGTGAATATTCAATGGAAATAACCATTGTTGTGTTGTGAGCACAGGTCGTCAACAGCACGACGAGTCATTGTATGAAATGGCTCGCAATAGGGGAAAAAGGAAAAAGCGTATAACAGTGGTAAAAATCGCCCCGTCTACGTAAATACAATTTTTCAAACATTTTCTTGAACAGTCCTATCCACTATGATACCTGAGACCAAGGTCTCTGATTTCATGTAAATGTGACCAAAAATAGGGTTGAAAATAAAAGAGAATGTATAAAAACAGTGGAAACATGACGCATTGTTGTAGCAGGATATATATATTTTTTGTGTGTATTTCTGGATTTTACTGATCAGAACAAAACGTAGTCTTTGGAATAAGTCACATGGCTTCTTTCGACGTCACAAAAACACACATTATTGACAGTAAAATATAAGACCTCTGATCCACTTTTTCTACAAAAAAAAAAAGAATGGATCAGTTCGATATAATCATGCTCAATATTCCTGTAGACAGAAATGTTAAAATTAAACATTCCGCAAACTGTGTATTAGCATGACAATATTTTGTTCATCGATCTGTTGATATTGGCAGCATAATACAGCCTTCCAGACGATTTTCATAATTTCACATCACGTAGTACATAAATCGACAGCTCCATGTATAGATTTGTAGATTTTATTGTGGTCTTTGAGCAGAGAAACAATACTCTGAAAAATCTTAAACAAATTACACTGAACAGTGTTGATGACATAGGAGCCTCACATATTTCAGAAATGTAGCAGTGTAATTCCATTACAATACCACTTGCTTAACAAGTTCACCTGTGTAGAATGCATGCATGCCATCTTCTTTTGTTCTGCTTCCTTGAACCCCAACTCATGCATTCTTATGGTGAGGCTGCCATGTCATTATCCTTGTTCTTTGCAATTTGTTGTAAATTTTGAAAACATTCTTATTCGTCAACCCAATCACTATAAATTCTGAAACTCTGTATCGGTTACAGTTGTTCAAATGTTAAAGTCTTTAAATCATCCGGAGGTATTCTTTAAGCATTTTTTATCCATTTTGTTTCACACACACACACACACACACACACACACACACACACACACAATGTAATTTATCATTGGTCTTCAAATTCAGATCCACTTAAAATTATGGTATGCTGTGTGTATATGTCTTCAACAGTATTCTATAGCTTCGATGAAGCCATTGATATAAAAAGAAATCAATTAAGTGACAAAGGACTTTTTCTGTAAAAATTTTAATAACAATTTGAAGTGCATTCTGAAAGACTTACTCAGTATACAACTGAACAGGGAAACCAGTGGCATATCGTAATTTTGATTTGATTATAACTTTTAAGATAGACATATTCTGTGTAAAACATCCTCTGCAGTGTTTGTTTGTTTGGTTCGTTTGTTTGTTTGTCTGTTTCATTTTCCATCTGACAAGATGGCTGGATAGCCACATTATTCAGCTGCACTAGCTGGTCTTCCATGGGGTCCAGGTGGATGTGAGGCAGGACCATTAACCCTCACCGGGTTTTATACGCATCCTGCTCTTTACGACGAATGAATAATATAGGATATTTTACGTGCATGAGTTGTGACCATCTCACACACGGGACCTCCATTTTATGTCCTATCGGAGGGACAGAGTGTTTTGCCTCTTACTAGAGGGGACGGTATGTTTACACCCACAGAACTCTACATGTAGAGTTTTGTGATTACACCATGGATCTACTAGCTCCATCATGTCCATGATGACACACAACATTGCTCAGCTCGGGAATCGAACCCGGATCCTTGGGATGTGGAGACAGACGCGCTACCGAATGAGCAAATCACCGTCCTTGTGTTGAGTGTTTTTCATGCGTTTGAATATCAACATACAATTCAGTCAGCAAAGCTCTACAATGAGCCACCAAATTACTTTATACAGTATCTGTAAGAAGTTTAAAAAAAATATCTGCTGCGACATACAATGCCGTGCATTTTCTGTATTCTCTCTCAATGTGCACCCTTTTAGAAATCCAGAACAAAAGAGAAATGCATGATTCACATCACGCGTGAAGAGGGGATTATGGTTTGTATTTCTACCTTTGTACGATAATAATAGATCATTCAGGCATGTGATGAATATTTGCCAACGAACCACATAACTTGAATCTTATCTCGACTGCGAGATTGTGCAGCACTGCTATTATTTTGTTAACACGAGTCTGAATCAATCACCCAAAATATCTCGACAGGGATATCACCCTTTCCGCTCATTAACATTCTCATACACATTTTGTTAATATTGTTTTTAATAAAGGGATGCGACATGTATTATCAGTACATGTTACAATGTAAATACCATGGATCTATACTGTTGTAGCTCCATGAATGTACTACTATGCTACCAAACAATATGCATGCTGGCTTTTGAGGGGTTTTAGTAATTACTCCTTAGTTGATATAAGAAAAAAATATATCGGCAAGAAAATAAAAATATTGTTTTATATTGCTGTCTTGTGTATTTTCTGAGGGTCCCATATCGTACAAGCTCTGCTTCTTAGTGGGACCCTCCACTTCCATCCTCATCCTTAGTTGACTTGTATTATACGCTTTATGTATATATCAACAAAGACATAATTGCGTTTTTTTTCATCTGCTTCTCATTTTCATATGTACTTTGTCAAATCACATTCTGCAATTATTACAAATATCCTGTACATATGCAATGTATATAATTTCTTTGTTTATTTGATGGAAGTGAAAATAAATTTGAATCTTGAATCTTAAATCTTGAAAGAAAAATGATGATAATAAAGTTGATAAAATCAGGAAGTAATGTCATGTTCGTATGAGAAACAATCTCATTAATGATTAAATGGTGCGAAACTGAGAGAGGATAGACAAAATGTACGTCTTTCTCCTATTTACTTTTCTCTCTCTCTCTTTCTTTTTCTCTCCAGTTCTCTTTCTCAACAAGTAAAATATATACACATAAACATGACATAAATGTATATGTGTGTGTGATACATAATATCATATGAACACACACATACATGGATATGTGTATGTATGTTTGTTGCACGTGATAGACAGATAGACAGACAGACAGACAGGTAGATAGATATAGATAAAATTTGTGCATATATTTGTGTATTTTGAAATATGCACACTATATACGTCCCACTTTCTTGATTCTGCTCTATGAAATCAACCATTCTGACGGATTATCAACACTTATTCTGAAATTACATTAATTTCCAAATATCAACGGATTGATGGGACCAATTCAGACAGGTTCGAACATTGCCCTCTCCTCGATCATTGATATTCATAATGTTCGGTATACGCGTATTCAATTGTAATGTATTCATTCTTAATGTGTTTTTATGCATTTTGATTAAAGATCTAAGGGAGTGAAGGGAAATAAAGAAAAAACGGAATAAGAAAGTACCAGGGTCCAAGGACTTAGCAGGTAAACACACATGCGTGCACATCAATATACAATATCATGCGTTATTGATAGATAAATAGATTAGATGTTATGTACTAATACGCATAAATAACAGAAATATAGATATAAATATAAATACAAATATAAATATGAATATAAACAGTGAGATAAAGATATACGACAAGAACTACGTGTACTGTTCTATGCTGTAAGCTACCTTGATAGACAATGGCTAGGCTATGCTTCGCCGGACAAGTTCATCGGCCCACAGGATACGTGATGGCACAGTCGTGATGATTGCGTTATTTTGATGATAAACAGTTCAGGATCATTCCAGACACAGCTTCATAATATCATAAAAATGTGCTTTGCAGTGGGCGCATTGTACTCGTCATGTTGCGTAAAACATGATAACAATAAGCATTCGTGATTCAACGATCCCCTATATTTATTACCCACATGCATATTTCCTTCCAATATGTCAATCGGAATACATGACAAACCTATAGCAACGTAATCGATGCAAAGTTACGGGTACAAAAGTTCTTTTGCGAGTCCTCTCGCTTTTATATAATACATTTTCATCTGCGGTCACATGGAGGAGGGGGGGGGGGGGTGGGAGGTAAAAGCGCCACCTAGTCTAGAAGTAAGAAATAAAGCTCCTTCTCATCAGTTCTTATGTACATTCATCGATGCTTACCAATAACAAAGGGAAGGACATTAACAACTCAGTGTCTGAATACAGTAGGGGATATGTAAATATGTATATAGATTATATATATATATATATATATATATATATATATAATATGTAATGTGTGTGTGTGTATGTGTGTGTGTGTGGGTGTGTATGTGTATGTGTTTGTGTATGCTTTGTGTGCGTGTGTCCAAATATCTCTATCTGAGTTTCTTTATTCATTATTTGATTCAGTAATTCAAATTTGTCATTCAATATTATCTATTCATGTAGGCCTAAATCTTTGAAACTACTCGGACTTAACTCGTAGAAGGGAAGGGAACTTATCATTCATCCCCTTCTCTCTCCCTTTCTCTCTCCCTCTCTTTCTCTCTCTCTCTCTCTCTCTCTCTCTCTCGTGTGTGTGTGTGTGTCTCTCTCTCTCTCTTTATATATGTATATATAGGTATGTATATATATACATATATATTAATGCATATATTTATTTATTCATTTATCTATCTATCTATCTATCTATTTATCTATCTATCTTTGTATGTTTTCACAAAGTCCTAGTGATAATGATCAAGGTATCATACGTATTAGGTCTAGGTCCTTAGGTATAAATATGCCTAATTAAATATTATGAAAGACCTCTTTGCAGCATAAGAAGAGAATGAACATTTTCAAACCTTTGGGTTGAATTTCAATTCCAGCCCCTCTCTGCTCCTCCTGACCCCTATCCTGCCCCTCACCACGTACTAATCGCTATAAGGACCATGCTATTACCATGTAGCTCCATGCTATTTCTAACGAACAGTATGTAAGCACGACAATGATAATTGTGTACTTAATCCACGTCGTGTTTGCACATTCAGCGCTAATAACCCCTCCCCAGTGTGATTCCACGGCCATTTACCCGCCAGTTAATCGAAGTTTAGCACCGCTGTGATTTTATCGTCACCACGCGCACGTAGGTCCTTCTCAAGGTACCTGTAGCTCTCCGCAAATCAGTATTACACTTAATCTGTTAACGTCATTCCGATATTGTACAGTCTCGACTGATCTGGTGATCTTGTAGTTATAGAAAACATACTTCAAAGCTCATAGTCACTCTAGTGTATTGGGGCGATGATGTTGTGTGATTTGATTTATGAACATTTCCTTCCAGCAGTCAGTTATGAAATGCAGGGAAACGTTGTAATTTGTCGTTTAATACCAATCCATTGATGGTACTACTTGAATACACAGAGTTTATTCCACACATTTTTATAAGCAATGTTGTCATGTTACAACATGTTCGCCCTCTTTCGCAGCGTAGATAATCATCAAAGGTTTGCTTATAATAATTATAATCAATAATTATGACTAATTATAGAATTTAGGTGGATTACAATGTTATCACTAAAATTAACGATAACGACAATTAAGAAAGAGTAGAAATCGCAATAAGAGTGATAGTGATAGTAACAGTAGTAGTAATTGTAAAAGCAATAATAATAGAAAATACTGATAATGTTGATAGTAATATTAAGACTAATAATAATGCTGTTGTTACTATCTATAGGAGTAACAAGAACCACGGTAAGGATGGTGATGATGATAGTAATTATCTAGGGTTATATGGCGCAAACTCCACTTACCTAAAGCCATTATTTACCAGCAAAAACCGAGATCTAGTGCTTCAAAATAGTTCTACAATATGAGTGAGGGATAGAAACAACCTGTGTAAAAAAGCTGATCAGTATAATCAATGTTAAGTATTGTTAAATAAATAGAAAAACTAGAACAATAGTTATAATAACATTATTTCTTGACTAAACCGTCTACAGTTATGGTTTAGTGAGAAAATAATGGTATTTCCTTATATTTCAGGCTTTATTGCAATTTTTTATATGTTAGGATGCTTTGTGATACAACGGACCTATATGCATTAAATGTGATAACTCTTTTGAATCACTGCTCCCAATGGTAAACAGTATTTTTTTATGGTTCACATTATGTATATTCAACAATACTTAACATTGATTATACTGATTAACTTTTTTACTCTGGTTGTTTCTATCCCTAACTCACATATTAGAACTATTCTGAAGCAGTAAAGCTGGGTTTTTGTCTCATCTGCAAATGGTAAACAATGCCTTTAACGTGGTCACGAAAGACTCAACGCAGTTATGTATTGCAGTTTATACAGGCAGAAGTGAATATTGTCTTTTGCAGTGTCTGTTATTGTATGGTACATATACTATAGTTTGGCGGGGAAAGGAGGCGCTTGAAAGTAGCACAAGGACTGATACAGCCACTAAAATAAGAAGAAGTCCAAGGCGTTCAAAATGGGTGTCTGATGTTTGTTTTATAGTTTCTCGCGGGTTCATTTTAATCACCATTTATCGTGATTAAGACTGCGACCCGCAGATAGCGCGGGGGCTCCACTCGACGCCAGCGCGTATCGATCAGAGATGGCTGCTCCCTAATCCGTTAAGTTGACAGGAAGGACGTTCCCACACATTATATACACACACACGCACACGCACACGCACACACGCACACACACACACACACACACACACACACACACACACACACACACACACACAAATAAACACACTCACAAATTCTGCAAATCGGTGTGGGGGTATGTAACCGTAACCGATAAAACTTCGAGCTAAACCTTGTGCGTATAGTTTACCAAACAATAAATAAATAAATAAATAAACAAATAACGCAGAAAACAACGATTCATTTCATCATTTTAATCAATCTATTTCATTTCAACAAATATGCAATAGCAATAAGACATTTGAATAAACATAATTACACAAAATCAGTACAACATTGTAATCGAAGTCTCAGAAAGTGACTTGGGAGATAGATAGGTAGATAGATAGATAGATAGAGAGAGAGAGAGAGAGAGAGAGAGAGGTATAGATAAAGATTATTGACAAGGAAGAAGACAAGACAAAGAGAAGGTATATATGCAAAAAGAAGCCACTGAAGCGTGCTATGAGAATTTATAGGGAGGTCCATAATGTGAGTCGATCACATGCTGTACTGACTATTTTATCATCATCTAAACCTCGAGAAGATGTTAGGGATGTACACACCATTCTTTATGTTTTCCTTTTCACCTCGTATTTTGTTCTAGTGTCTTTTATGCCTATCAGTATAGAATTCTCTGTTACAAAGTACAGTGTTTGTTTTGTCTCTATCCACATGATGTTTAATCAAGCTAGTACCCTTTGCTCAGCGTTTATGGAGAAGCTTGGATTGTTAGGTGTATGTGGTTTTGTGGTATAGGTAATACAGCACAGTTCAAAGACGATGGTAACGAGGTAGAGGAGGAGGAATGAGAAGATTGAAAAATAAAGGAGGAGGGGAAGGATGTTAAGAAAAAAAAACAGGAGGAGACATTTTCTATTCAGGAGAAGGCAGAGTAAAACTAGATGGCAAGGGAAGAGATCAGAAAGAGAAGAGATCAGAAAGAGAAGAGATCAGAAAGAGAAGAGAAAGATAGGATGAATGCTGAATGCCAAACATCATACTTCCAGCCTTTGATTACCTGCATTTTCAGTCCCCCAGTATCTCTTTTGTAGCCTTGAAGTGCACATCTATTAAATGTTCTCATACGCATGAAGCGGTCCCACGAAAAGCCACCCTTCATTCCCCAACCCCGATTCTCAACCAACCCGGGCAATCTTAGGAGGGGTCAATGGCCGCTGGTCGTCCGAGTGAGCCGGGGAACCGCAGCGGCAATAACTGGGGTTCACACAGGGATAATACAGGTGGGCGGGGTCAGTCCGTTCTGAGAATGGCGTCTTACCACCAAATCATGTCCCCTCCAGGAAAGAATCGCAAGGTCATTTTGAAGATTGTTTTCAATGGTAAGGATGGCAAATGTCTGGATCAAATAACCAACAGGTTTGCCACTGAAAAATTTAGTATCATTTCCTTCCCCTTTTTAAGTTTTTCTTTTTAAAAATTTGGAGAGGTTAACGTTATGCCACAGCAGCCAAAGCTATGATGTATTGTGTTAATTTTTCATACCCCCCGCACACACATTCACACACTCACCCACAAGAGTACACACACACACACGCACACACACACACACACGCACACACACACACACACACACACACACACGCACACACACACACACACACACGCACACACACACACACACACACACGCACACACACACACACACACACACACACACACACACACATACATATTTTATACAGGCAGTGATCTTTTGATATCGCCTGCAAGGTTTCTGAAGATATAACACAGCGTGCTGAGTCTTCGCGTTTGTACGAGTTTTACATGCAATACAATGACAATCCTGAACACAGCTAATAATAACAGCGATAATAATGACAATGATAATCATTATGATAATAGCAATGATAACAATTCGCATCAATTATCATCGTCATTAGTCGCATTACCATAGTTTTCGTCAGAATTTTCGGTATTTGATTATTTCTGTGTGAAGTTTGTGACCGTATTATCCCCAAATCAAAATATACCTCATCAAAATTATATTTTCTTCTTTGCTTGGCCTTGGTCAGGTATAGGAAACCTCTCCTTGTCAGCGTGGTTCTTAAGCCGTCTACTTATTATTATCATTATTATCATTCTTTTTCTTCAAGGTCCTCCAAGACCTCGACGGGAAATGTTCTCGAGACCGGCTATACCAAAGAGGCTCTATCCTGGGATATACCATGGAACTATCCCTGAGTATCGAGGAGGTACTCGCTTAGTACCTCATTGGTTTACTTCCACTGCGAATGCAACAAGACGTACATGGCCATTCAATCTGCCAGCGACAGTGGGTTTGGTGCTTTTTTTTTTACAAGAATGACAATAACAGCAAAAACTGAGAGGCCATTGACTCAGTATAACATCAGAGCAGTCCGGTTTTTTAGCTGCACTTATTCTTCGTGAGGAATGTTATAGACTGAATGAATAGCAACCTAGGGTGTAATTGTGCCCTTTTGGAATACATTATGTGGACATTTTGTTGGTCTCTATATCTCTTTCAATGCGCCTCTCCTTTTCTCCACCTACCCCCCCCCCCCTTCATCTATCTATCTATCTATCTCATTTTCCTTTCTTTCCCCTACCTCTATCTTTTTATTTCTTCTTCTTTTATTTCCTTTTCTTCTAGGTAGAATACAGCATTGTATGTTGGTGAACTGGGAATAAGAAAAGAGGGACAAGCAAGCATGCAGATGACGAAAATGAGACGCAAATGACGAGGCGAGGGAGACGTGCAGACAATAGTGACTGATGGATGGGGTCATATGTGTTCCCTTCTGAAAGGGAACCAGCTCCGTAACAGGGTGACGGAGGATCAGACGGTGGCAGCGTGTCAAGAGAAGAACGCTCCCCGGCTCTCCTTTAGCCTGGAGCGGGCATTTATGGCCGTCGAATCGGCCTGCTCTGGTATACTTTACTATAGTAGGTATATAGGTATAAACCACGCGTCTGGCGTCGTCTGTTCTGTGTGGGCATTTAAATGTATTGTAATAATGTATGTAGTTGGGAGCCATGGGTCCTGCCGTTACTCCACCGCATTCCTCAGGGAAGAACGTACCCCGAAGGAGAGATTTGCATTCTGCCACGGCAGTGAAACAAAAGCAAGGGATCCTGGGAGGACGGGGTGGGGGGGGGGGGGGGAGAGAGATGAGGGAAATGACTCAAATTTATGGGGAAATATATAATACATTCAAAGAATAGATACAGCGGTACCGGAAAATCTAGGCCAGAAGTTGTGGTTTCTGATTAGAATCCTGACATGAATATCATAGTTTTGACATCGAAAAGGTAACCACGGACATGCCTGTTGGAGAAGGACAGGAGACATCCGTCTTCTCTCATCAACATTTTGGGGAAACAGAAAAAAGAAACACGTTGTGAACTTGCACCCACTTTTTATGTATCTGACATCACATACCTTCAGAGCCGTGAGGGTCGAGTAACAAACAACCAGGCCAGCAACACAAACTTTCAGAGAGTTGAAGGAAAACCACGATGAGGATTTCGACGCCATAGCATGGTCACATGACCAGGCTTGGCCTGCTAGGAGTCACATGGTTTGGCCGGTGAGCCGACCTCACGTATGACTTGTACTACTATATGGCCTTATTCTCAATACTCTTGCGGGATCATGCTCAAACCTCTCTTATATCTATATACTGCTGCGCTTTCACCATTTGGGGTTTGTATGAAGATATACATTGCTTTCATTCGTGTGAAACAGAAAAAAAAAAAGAATACAACATTGTATAATCTTGCCATCTGAATAAGTTCATATTAATATGTAATGCCTTGTTTGATTGTACCAAAATTATAATGCATGCTTGCTTTGTTTTTGTCTGCATGTTACGCATTTTCTTTAAACGAATAAAAAAATGTACACTCCTCTTCGAGAGGAGGGGTTTCCGTTTAAAATGCAAATAGAAACACTTTTACGAGGTATTGTAAGCAAGAACGTATACATTCACACGCGCATTCATACTAGAACCTCTTATACAAGTTTGATTTTTTTTTTAATCACCGATAATTAGAAGGGAAAAAACGCTTTGTCAACTAAGTGAATTCATCTAATAAGTGAAAGAATGAGTGAAAAATGAAAGGATATCAATTTATAAAATGTAAATCGGATAGTTATCAGAAAACCGATATCAGAGTAGCGACATGGGGGTAAGTAATACTTATTGTTCATCGCGTGTCTTCTCTGCACTCATCAAAACCTTTTGAATGAACAATCCACGTTTTCTGAAAAACAACGTACTTGTTCCAAAAGCGGGATGGAAGAATCGTACAATAGGACAGGAGAGCACGAAACATATCATGTTTGGTGCTTATCATCGCCAAACATATCATGTTATCAGAGGCCGAGGACGTCATCCCACTCAAGCACATTGCTTGCTCTATTTATTTGATGGAAATGAAAATAGATTTGAATTTGAACTTGAACTTGAACTTATTGACGACGGTCCCCTCCATTTGTACCTCGAAATATATAATTGTTCACACGTATATCAATTTCCTTTTGTGTACCTGTATGTCTATATTACGTTACGAGTAAGATTAGAAGTCTCCAAATTTGTCATTTTCATTGTGTATTTGTGTGTATTTCTGTATATTTGTACAAGTGGACAAATAAAATCAAACTGAAACAAACTGGAACATAATGCAATCGAATAAGACTGAGCAATAAAAACACACACAGTCATTAGTTCTTCACACAAGTAAAATCTTTTGTGTCTCTTTTGTCTTATCTATCAAAATACAGACAGACAAATATAAACGGAACGTATCCCTTCTTGTCTTATCTATCAAAATCCAGACATCCAAACAAATAAAAACAATTGTTTTCATTTGTCTGTCTGTAATTTTCATAGGTATGACTAAAATTTGGCATTTCTAGAAACTTTGGTTTGGGTTGGGTGATTTTTATTGACGAATTACCCGGATAGATAAACGGTGAGAGGAGAGAGGCTGAGAAATTGTGACGTCACAGCACCACAGATGTCGATTTTTACTGCGGCTGAGGACTTGACGCCACACAGTGTGGGCGATCCAGACCATCGCCTCCAGCAGTAGCACTCACAAAATGTTCCCTATTTACACGAGGACAAGGATGAATAGGCACGTCAAGTCCCATAGTTTAACAGTGGTTAATGCTCAAGCTATATGGATCTGTATCAATAACAATTGTATACCATACAGTCATAGCCTAAGAAATATTATAACCGTATTATTTGTGGCTTCTTTGTCTATTCTGGATCATATTTCACAAAAGATGTTAGAAAAGCAACAGACAACCAGGACGCTGATCCTTGTCGTTACCGTGACATTTGCTATATAATAGCTATATCATACACTTTTAAAACGATCTAGTTAAAATTTTGACGAGATTTTCTTTGACTAGAATATCTTTAACTAGAAAATCAGTCGATTTTTAGTGAAATCGCTGGCTTTGACTGTTTATATCATCAGATGGGAATAACTAGATGGCATATAGTCATTCACTCTTGAAACAATCTAGTCGAAATTCTGACTAGATTTTCTAGTAAAATAAAAATAACAAGAAAATCAGTCGCTTTTGATTGATCTAGTCAGTTTGACAGATTTCTAGTTGCACCCATCTGTTCCTTTGGTCCAGTCGGATTTGACTACTAGTAAATGATAAGTCAGATATAGGTGAATAACTAGATTGATTCAGTCAAATTGACTAGACCAATCTAGTTATTCTGTTTGACTGATTATCTAGTTAAATCTGACTAGAAAATCAGTCAGATAATATAACTAGATTGATCTAGTCATTTTGACTAGATCAATCTAGTTATTTTATTTGACTGATTATCTTGTTAATTCTGACTAGAAAATCAGTCAGATAATTTAACTACATTGATCTAGTCAATTTGACTGGGTATCCAGTTTCTCCCAGCTGACTCTTTCATCTTGTGAGATATGACTAGAAATCAGTCAGATTTAACTATAGCTTTTTTAAAGAGTGTAGCAATTTTTTTTTTCAAGAGATGGGGTCCTGTTTTGTTCTGTTTTCTGAAAGTCGTCTGTAGGTATGAAGAACAGAGATTACACTAAGAACAGAGTGAAAACTGAACGTAATGGTTTGTTTGTTTGTTTGCTTGCTTGCTTGCTTGTTTGTTTACTTGCTTGCTTGTTTTTCGTTTTCCACTTGAAAAGATGGCTGGGTACAGCCTGTATTCAGCTGCACTTGCTGGTCTTCCTTGGGATGCAGTTGTGAGTACTAGTTGCGAGGGGGCGGACCACTTAACCAGGTTTATGCACCGGTCACAGACAGTAATGGCAAAGATACTTAGCATTGCTTAGTTAATCTACTTGATCGTCAGTGATCGTTGCAGCAGGTCAATACGGGATTAACGCTGAAGAATGACACATTATAACACAGTGATGGGAAATCAATTATTGAATAACAATGAAGAACAATAAATATCAAATCGTATCAAAGAACCCAAGAGAATCCACAATGTGTAGGAATTTACCGGCTTCATGCGCCGATCACAAACAATAAATTGGGTAATAAAGGCAAAGATACTTAGTCAGTTAATTCATTAACAGCTCGTTGTAGGTCAACACGAGACTAACGCTGGGATGACACGTTATATACACAGTGATGGGCGAGTCATGGGAAATCATCAATATAGTATAACAAGGAAGGACAGTAAATATCAAATTGTATCAAAGAATTTACTCAAGAGAATGGGCAATGCGTTGAATTTAGTAGTGTTTAGTGTAGTCGTCAAAATGATATCTCCACGAAATGTATTTGTATTGTTTGAACTTTTCCGGTATAGATAGGCAGCATAGGCCTTAACAATAATAATCATTTCCGCTAGCGAACTATATGTACCCGTTTATAGTTCTGTTGGGTCATGGCTGACTGTCTACAAGTTTCCATACGGTGCTATATGCCCTCAGAATGTTGCATGTGACCCCACAAAACAAGATTGTAACATTCATTTTTAAGGTCGTCGGGAAATCGAATTAGGCCTTTATTGTGACTCGGCGTTAAAGAAAATATCCGAATGACATAGCACATGATGAGTAATAGGCATCGGGTTGTTATTTTCCACGCGGCAAGGGATGGAGTCATTTAATCTTCATTTCGGCTGTACTTTGTGAAAGAGATGTACAAATGTTTGTTGTAATGTCCTCTTTCTTAAAGATCCCCCACTCTTACCATCTCATAATACTGCAATAGAGGTTCAGCTGTGTGAGGGAGTTCCTAAGGGAGTTGACTTAGTTGAAGCATATTCAACGGAAAGAAAGAAATTTCAGTGAAAATTGGACAAAGTACGATGAACTATATAGTTTTTTGAATTACTAAAGTTTAGAAATGTTTTTCTCTAAGAAAACACAAACATCTGTCAGAATCACTGAATCAAGTTAGAGCTGATTAGTTCATCGCCTCACAACGTTATCATTGGTTTGTTCCTAGAGATATGATGATATCGCAATTTTTGTCGAAATGATTAAGCAACTAAAGCTCGAACTCCTCCCCTTCCCAAAGTAAAGTGGCGAACACGTTACAAATTCAGAACAATTTGATGTGAAGGCTACATTTTTTTTTCTCTTCCAAAAAGTAAGGACATATTAACTAGATTTATTTATGTATGTCAACGGGAGACTTTTCGGGCCTATAGCTTCACCTCATTTTTTATTTATCTATTTTTTTTGGGGGGGGGGTTACAAGTGAATCTGACATTTTATACTTGCTCTTTGTTTTTTTCATTTTTACTTGATTCTAACATAACTTGTACAGTCTTTTTTTTTTTGTTTAGTCCGTTCATTAACGCTAAAAGGATTGTATAGTTTTGGTTAAGACCTAATTTCAGGCTTCTAACATTTTTTGGTGAGATAATGAGAAACCTCTTATGAAATATGAAAACGCATGTAATTCCATGAGGAATTCAACGTTTATTTGATGAAAATTGATTTTGAAATGGCTGAGATATCCAAAACAGAGCAATTTTAATAAGGTGTGGGACCCACCTTTTATTATGGTCGCTTTGTTTTACTTTGTTTTGGGATGTTTCAGTCATTCCAAACCCGATTTCCATTAAATAAACTGAATTCCTCTTGAAATGGTATGCTCTGTACTATTTTCATTAGTGTTTTCTTGGTATCTCGCAAAAAGTTGATAGCCCAATTCTCATCTCCACCAATACTGTACCGTCCCGTTAAATTCAATCTAGAGTAATATGTCTCGTTCGCCTCGTCTAAGTGTTTGCATAGAGTCGTGCGTCTTTGAAAACAGATGAGCGTGTATTAAACGTTTAAGGACTAGTATAAGAGTCTTGGAAATTTTTCTTGTTTCACTTCAGACCCTTTTCGTATATCTTTATTTTTTTCTGAATCGAGATATACAAGTGCTATTTTAGGTCTGACAGTGAGCAAATATAATGCTCAAGTTCTGTGCATCTTGAAAAGCGCAGACAGTATTACATAATCATTATAACACTAGCAGCACCCGTGGAAATCCACGGGTCTGAGGGGTTTTATTTTTTTTTCTCATAATACGATTTTGCACATTTTTATTGAAGAAATAAAAAGAAAAGTCTTCTCATTCTTTCGTTAATTGTGCTGTCTTCTAAATGACCACCCTTCCCAGAAATTTTATAATACATTTTTGTAGTATATGCCAGGCGATCCGGTCCATTGGTAGGGATCATTCCCGCCACTACTTGCTTTTATTATAGAACTTGAGTTTCGAGGGGTTATTTGCACCCGTTGAAGTCCAACAGTTGTCTTGTTGCCCCTCACCCCTCCCCCCCCCCCCCTCACGCACACACACATTTCCACCTCCGCAGGGCAAAAAACAAAAACATTCAGGGAAAAATTACCAAAAACGCAAATGAGATTCCCCGAAAGTTCTGCCCACAGGTTGTTCCTGTCGAAACGGGAAGATATTAACACTATGACTTTGATTACCCCCTGCTCTTGCATCCACGCGGGCACCCGCGGGAATCCACGGCTGGTCTCAAGGCCTCGGTTTGTTTTGTGTGGTTTTTTTTTCATGTTTCTTTTCCCCACGTTATGAGACAAAAATAAGATATTTTCGTCTTCATAATTTTGCTCCCTCCTTGTTGTTTTTAATCACCAAAACTTGGCTTGATATATCATATTAATATAGGACTACATCTGCTTCAGATTGTACATTATCATAATTAATATTAGGCCTACAATTATTGCTCCTATTATTGTTATTATTATATCATTATTATCATTATCCTTATTATTATTGTTATTATTATTATTATTATCATCATCATTGTTATTATTTGGGGAGGGGGAGATCATAGTCATCAGGTTTAATAGGCACCCGTGGGAGTAGGTTCTCACGACCTCGTATTTTTTCTTTAATATTGTTCCCATGTTATGGAAGAAAGAAGAATATATACATCACTGCATTCGTCTTCATTTGCTCCCTCTTTTTTTTGTCACCAAAATTTGGTTTGATAGACCATAGAATATACATTCTGTTTCCACTTGCAATTTTAAAAATAGGCGGTCGGCAAAGCGATGTTTTCCTCTACGTCCGCTCATCTTATGAATATGTATGATTACAGCAGCTCTGCAGTAAACGAATGGACACAGCTGCGCGTGTAATCTGATATGTAAGGGTACGATCGGCAAATATATTTAGCCGCGTCCTAAACAGTCTGCGTACGATGACACCGGACTTGAGAGCAAACGGCGAGCAAACTAAATGACGTACCTGATCGAGCTGCATATAGTATTCTGCAGTTGTGCAAAATACAATTACATAACCAACGTTCGTTGTTTTCATTTGGGGACGCCAATAATGGCGAACTGTACGTAAATGCCCTTGTAGTCCATATCACGCACACACAGATTCGTGTAACCATCGTCAACACATTCAGTACACGTAACAGGCGGAGGCAAAGGTACATCACAGAACTATATACACACAGTGTAGAGTGTGTATAGAGTTCTGCGAGGTACATTGTGTGTGTGCGTGCGCGTCCGCCGGAAGATGTCAGAGATTTCGCTGCACCATCATCTTTAGTATCCCCCAGTGTCTCTGCAAGCTAAAAGATGGAAGATCGAGAAAGCAGGAGGCCAGCGCAGGTTCCGTGAATATTGGTTGCGTGAATATTGAAAAGCTCGGCTCTTTCGTCACGCACAAAAATGCATTATGCATGTAGCTAATTAATTTTTCTTTTTCGTCCTCGACGTCGACACGGAGGCGGAGAGGGGACGAAACCCACGCCATTCGATGTAGGATACTCTCCTGCGGCCGACGGCACCGGTCGCAACTGCCCGGAGCCGACGGCTCGGGAGGAGATAGAGAAACCAGCAACGCCGAAATAAAACAGGAAATACATAAGGCCGCGACAACAACAACAACTTCGAGTATTATAGTATAGGACTAGCAGCACCCGTGGAAATCCACGGGTCTGAGGGGTTTTATTTTTTTTCTCATAATACGATTTTGCACATTTTTATTGAAGAAATAAAAAGAAAAGTCTTCTCATTCTTTCGTTATTGTGCTGTCTTCTAAATGACCACCCTTCCCAGAAATTTTATAATACATTTTTGTAGTATTCTCTGCCAGGCGATCCGGTCCATTGGTAGGGATCATTCCCGCCACTACTTGCTTTTATTATAGAACTTGACTTTCGAGGGGTTATTTGCACCCGTTGAAGTCCAACAGTTGTCTTGTTGCCCCTCACCCCTCCCCCCCCCCCCCCCCCCCCCCCTCACGCACACACACATTTCCACCTCCGCAGGGCAAAAAAACAAAAACATTCAGGGAAAAATTACCAAAAACGCAAATGAAATTCCCCGAAAGTTCTGCCCACAGGTTGTTCCCGTCGAAACGGGAAGATATTAACACTATGACTTTGATTACCCCCTGCTCTTGCATCCACGCGGGCACCCGCGGGAATCCACGGCTGGTCTCAAGGCCTCGGTTTGTTTTGTGGTTTTTTTGTCATGTTTCTTTTCCCCACGTTATGAGAGAAAAATAAGATATTTTCGTCTTCATAATTTTGCTCCCTCCTTTTTGTTTTTAATCACCAAAACTTGGCTTGATGTATCATATTAATATAGAACTACATCTGCTTCAGATTGTACATTATCATAATTAATATTAGGCCTACAATTATTGCTCCTATTATTGTTATTATTATATCATTATTATCATTATCCTTATCATTATTATTATTATTATTATTATCATCATTGTTGTTATTTGGGGAGGGGGAGATCATAGTCATCAGGTTTAATAGGCACCCGTGTGTGTTGGTTCTCACGACCTCGTATTTTTTTCTTTAATATTTTTCCCATGTTATGGAAGAAAGAACGGTGATACATCACTGCATTCGTCTTCATTTGCTCCCTCTTTTTTGTCACCAAAACTTGGTTTGATAGACCATAGAACCACACATTCTATTTCCACTTGCAATTTTAAAAATAGGCGGTCGGCAAAGCGAGGTTTTCCTCTACGTCCGCTCATCTTATGAATATGTATGATTACAGCAGCTCTGCAGTAAACGAATAGACACAGCTGCGCGTGTAATCTGATATGTAAGGGTACGATCGGCAAATATATTTAGCCGCGTCCTAAACAGTCTGCGTACAATGACACCGGACTTGAGAACAAACGGCGAGCAAACTAAATGACGTACCTGAACTGCATTTATAGTATTCTGCAGTTGTGCAAAATACAATTACATAACCAACGTTTGTTGTTTTCATTTGGGGACGCCAATAATGGCGAACTGTACGTAAATGCCCTTGTAGTACATATCACGCACACACAGATTCGTGTAACCATCGTCAATACATTCAGTACACGTAACAGGCGGAGGCAAAGGTACATCACAGAACTATATACACACAGTGTAGAGTGTGTATAGAGTTCTGCGAGGTACATTGTGTGTGTGCGCGCGCGTCCGCCGGAAGATGTCAGAGATTTCGCTGCACCATCATCTTTAGTATCCCCCAGTGTCTCTGCAAGCTAAAAGATGGAAGATCGAGAAAGCAGGAGGCCAGCGCAGGTTCCGTGAATATTGAAACGCTCGGCTCTTTCGTCACGCACAAAAATGCATTATGCATGTAGCTAATTAATTTTTCTTTTTCGTCCTCGACGTCGACACGGAGGCGGAGAGGGGACGAAACCCGCGCCATTCGATGTAGGATACTCTCCTGCGGCCGACGGCACCGGTCGCAGCTGCCCGGAGCCGACGGCTCGGGAGGAGATAGAGAAACCAGCAACGCCGAAATAAAACAGGAAATACATAAGGCCGCGACAACAACAACAACTTCGAGTATTATAGTATAGGATATAAGGAAGCTTTTTTTAACTGTTCCTGTTGTTTTGTTTGTGTGTGTGTGTGTTTGTGTGAGTGTTTGTTACAGTGGAATTAACCCATTTGCACTCACGATCAACGACGTGAAGTCAATGGGTGATCGATACTAAACTAAACTAAGCTATATACCGTTCTCTCCCTCTCTCCCCCTCTCTCCCTCCCTCCCTCTCTCTCTCTCTCTCTTGCTCTACGTAGGCCTACACGTGTAGGTATACCTATATCGTATGCATGTACGTGTGTATGTATGTATGTACGTATGCATGTATGCAAAATCGATTCTGCCGAAGTCGACTGTGTAATTAAACTGACCCCCATTCCTTTATTTTCCTTTCGAATTTTCGAATTTTTGAAAAATCAAACCTTTTTCTTCTGTTCGAAAATATTCGACTTTAGCAGAGTTCAGGTATGTATAGGTCCTGTGTATTCTTTTATGTATGTATGTACTAGTTATGCATTTATCTATCATCTATCTATCTTTCTATTATATATGTCCATCTATCTCCCTATATTTTTCTCTCTCTCTCTATCTGTCTGTCTGTCTGTCTGTCTGTCTGTCTATCTGTCCACCTCCCTCCCTCTCTGTCTCAACTTCTCAAGGCTTCCCTATTTGTGACTGCTTGATCATATTGTATACATCAATATTTCCTTCTCAGATCTTCTCCGTGCCTTTGTCAAGCCTATAGATGACAGCTGTTTATCGCGTGTAAATAATCGCCGCAGTGCCGCCGACCGACTCGTGGATGTGACATCGCGAGTCTCGGAAATAATATTTGTTTCTCATCATGCTGTATAGCAGGACCGAATTGGGTCTCGCTGCGGCCCGTATTACTGATGGTGGACCAGTACTTGGGTCGACACACAAACTCGGGATAACATGAAACTTTTTTGTTGTTCTTGTTTTGAAGGGAAGACGCTGCTGCACTTGTAGGCATCTTCTCAAACTTCAATCCATTCACTCTCTATCTTTTTTTTTCTTTCTCTTTTTTCCTGCTTTGGCTATGTATTCTTGCATTTAAACAAGAATGAAATATTGTGGCAGCCGTCGTGTTCGCAGAACCAGACACTCCCTAAAAGTGGGTTATATGACATGTCGTACATCGGGATAGATTTTGAGACCGATATCGATAGCAGTTGAAGAACAACAAATACACACATTGACAAGAGACGTGTGGGGGGGGGGGGGGGAGAAAAACCGGGAAAAGGCCAAAGCCAAAGGGGATGTGACGGTATAGGAGAAAACACTTATGATGAACAATGAGGAACATACAAGCTGTGCTTCTCATCAAATTATCACATTCGTTCTCTTCTGTATTTCTGAGGGTCTCATATTGTACAAACTTTGCTTTTTAGTGAGACCCTCCATTTCAATTCCCATCCTTGTACTATACATATGTATATACCTTTAAAAAATGCAATTATGTTGTTACTCATGATCACATGTATTTTGTTAATTTACGTTTTTGAAATTATTACAAATGATACACGTTCTGTTAATGCATTGTATGGTATTTTCCCCTGTTCATTTAATGGAAATGAAAATGAAGTTGAATTGATTTGAATTGAATTGAATTGAATTGAATTGAATTGAATTGAATTGAATTGAATTGAATTGAATTGAATTGAATTGAATTGAATTGAATTGAATTGAATTGAATTGAATTGAATCTCCATCCGTCTAGTTGCCATGGTGCGGCTTAGAACAGTCGCATGCCGATACATATTATATCGGCTATCGAGGAGCTATCGATTATTCGTTAATGCCATTAGCAGTTGCAGGGGAAAGTGTGTGAAAAACACTGTGTCTTCTTCAAAGTAATAAATGGTTGATTTCTAGCACCTCGTCATGTCGAGAATTCTAACGGAGATTTATTTTCCAACGCATAACGCTTTAACGTTAACGTTAACGTTGAATCGAGTTGAATCCCCATCCGTCTAGTTGTCATGGTGCGGCTTGGAACAGTCGCATGCCGATACATAATATCGGCTATCGAGGAGCTATCGATTATTCGTTAATGCTATTAGCAGTCGCAGGGGAAAGTGTGTAATATACACTGTGTCTTCTTCGAAGTAATAAATATGGTTGATTTCTAGAGCATCTCGTCGTGTCGAGAATTCTGACGGAGATTTATTTTCCAACGTATAACGCTTTAACATTCATGAACCACTGATTTCAGCAAGTACAAAAGAGCTTCATTCTGTTATAAAAGCGGCTTTCATCACAGTGTTTCAATGTAAGATATTTGTCATGTTTGTTTTTGTGTGTGTGTGTGTGTGAGAGAGAGAAGTTAGTTCTGCGTTACCTTTCGTTGGCCAGCAGCTCTTGCCAAAACGGTGTATAAATCGATCAATTTTTTGTTACAGTGTAAAAATGGTGTCAAAGAAACTGTTCACCATTGAGAACAGTGATTTGAAAAATGTTCAAGTTATCACATTTGATGCCTTGTGTAGATCAGTTGTATCACAAAACTTTGTACCATATAAAAACTTTGCAATAAAGCCTAAAATATAGGGAGATATCATTGTTTTTCTCACTAAACCATAACTGTAGACGGTTTAGACACTGCAAACAATTTATCAAAACTGTTGTTCACGTTTTGTATACTCAACGATACTTAACATTGATTACACCGCTTAACTTTTTTTCACACTGGTTGTTTCTATCCCTAACTCGCATTTTAAAACCATTTTGAAGCACAAAACTAGGTTTTTGTTTCATCTACAAACACTTAATGGTAAACAATAGGGCCTATGGCAATGGTTACGAGACATTGACTGAAAAAGGAGAACTTTGGCAGTTTTTCTCGATGCTCCCGCGACCTACTCTGGTCATGACTATCCTTGCTCAGACTTGACCCTGTCGTCTGGGACACTTACATAGTCAGGAAAAAAAAATAATGTTCACTCACGTTGCACCACGTGTTTGATTCTGTCGGTGACGGAAATGAAAGCCCGCCAAGGTCTCCCAATCAATTATCGTAAGGTACACGATTGTCTGCGGGTTTATTCGTGCGTATATTGGCGAGTGTGTGTGTATGTGTATGTTTCTAATTAGCCCACTCTTCAGAAAACTTTCGATTTTCCATGCTATAATTAACAATGCCTTGTTTCGAGGGAGAAGAATCGGGGAAAAAAGGAGGAAGTGAAAATAGCTGACTGACAAAATAATGAAGGTAGCCAAATTTAGCTCAGTCCTCTAAACGCGGTGAGGAGTAACTGTTTTTTCGATGACAGTCGCAACGTGCTGGGCTGGCAGCGTTCGCAACAAAATGCATTCTGCCTCCAGATGTAAGTAGGCTAACCTCCCTTGCTCGCTCCTTTTCTAGGTCACGGCTTCTCAATAACGAGTAGAATGCGCGGGGAAAAAAGGGGGGTGGCTAGCAGCGCGAGCATAGTGCCCGCCCGACCTCTCGTCTGCGATTCGCTTGACTTTGATGGAGCCTCGGAGACCCTCGTAATACAGCCAGACCCGGCCCGATAGACTCCCGTGGCTGGCTGGGATAGGCAGCGAGATGGAGACTAGAAGTCTGATGCACTTGACCGTCAATCAGACGACGAGAGCAGGAGAGAGATAGGAGAGAGAGAGAGAAAGGGATGTGGGGGGGAGGGGGGGGGGAGGGGAGTGAGGAAGGCAAGTTTAAAGGGCGACTTGAAACATTACCCTTTCTCTCCCTCTAACCTTACTTCGTCACCTAATTTCTCCACCTCGTCCTTTATCAGAGACAATTCCTTCAGGAACAACTTCTTCTTGACTCAGATCATATCAAGTAAATTGTCTTTTTGTCTTCGAGGGAAAAAATAAAGAGAATACTTTCACAATGAAATTTACATAAATACGTAATTGCGGATGCGTTCAGATTTTGCTCACTGATCACACTGCCTATAACACATAGCTCGGAAGTGTATTCCACTTGTGATCTGAAACAAGTTCTCTATCGATACATACTTGTCTGTCTGTCTGTCTGCCTGTCTGTCTGTCTCTGTCTGTATTCGAGTGTAATGTCGCGTTATGTCATGTCATGTCATGTGCTGTGTGTTATACATACGGCTTTATTCATAGGAGGGACTGCACCCTGTAAAACATACCCGTGAGGCAGGCATTCACTGAAAAAGGTGTTAAAAAGTTCAGATTTTTTGAACAAGTTGCATGATATTAAGTAATATGCTGAACCTGCTAAACATCTTCATTGCAGTGCGGTACAGGTACAGCATGGGCATAATCCAGCTCCATGGGTGTTATGGTGCAGGTAGGCAGTCTTACAAGATGTTATCAATAAACCGTGTCTTCATTTCAAGTTTTACAGAAGGCTCCTGAAAGTCTCGTCTTTAATTAAAATGCATTAAAATTTAAAATCAATGTTTCTTCTGTTCCAGAGATGCCACCTCTCTACATATCTCTTAATCTCTCTTTCTATTCTATTTCTATGCACATGAATAATCATATACACATACATTTCCTTTCTCCTCAACTTTTTTCTTCCCCTCCTCCTGTTATGTGAGTTTTATAACGACGTCTACTAATTGCACTTACTGAGACAAGATTTGTCCTATCAGTTGTCTATGTGTGTATGTTTCTGACTACATCCCAAAATAAAAAAGAACATTTTTATTATTCTTTCAAAGAACATCAGTGAAGAGAAAGAAGTCAAAAAGTTTACATCCTGAGTAATGGCGTCGGAGGGCGACGAATGCGAATGGCGCTCAGATGACGTCACATTTCACATCAGGCAGTGATTGGTCACCGCCCAGACAATGCTGTCTGATAGTGACCGCTCGTCTTCCAGCGCTTGCGAATAGACATAAGAACAAGACAAAGTTGTAACGACAGAAAAACACGATATGTCGCAGTTTGTTTATACTTTTTATTCTAAATTTTGTCCTTCCCCCCCCCCCCCTCCTCCCTCCGTCCCTTTAATTGCCTTCTTCAGTTCCTCCTCCCTGTTTCCATCAGTTCATGGGACCTCAGCGAAGCCAAGACTTTTTAGTCCACACTCCGCCTGATGGAGTCATATGCTCGAGATGATAACGTAAGTAGACAGCCAGAAGTCAAAACAAGTTGTCACTTATTCCAACAGTTCGCAAGCAGGAGTACGAAACGCTGTATGGCTCTTGGATGTGATATACTGGTTGCAAAAGCCGGACTGACAACTCGAACTCTCTTCCCCTTTCTTCTTTCTGTCGTTCTGTTTTCCCCCTCTCTTTCCCTCCCCCCCCCCTTCTCTCTCTATCTCTCTTTGTATTCCATTCTTCTGTGTGCGTTTTGAGAAACAGAAGTATAGTGGCTGACATGATCTTTAATGGCATCCACACTCGACTTTGATTTTTTTTTTTTAAAGAAAGAAAAATCCGTCACAAAAACACAGAAAGTATCATCCAGATAGACAATGAATGCCTGTCTTAAAATTTGTGTATTTTCTTTTCAAGAAACAGTTACATCAATCACAATCACATAGGCAAATCATATTTGCTGAATGAAAAGAGTTTAGGTTGTCTGTCATTATCAGTGGCTTTGACTCAATCGCAATATAGATAAGAGCAGATCCTCATCGCGCAATTGTCAATTATTACAAATCTATTAAAAATGATGATAATTGATATGCATGGACAATACCATTAATTTTGTTTATCAAAAGTTCATTTTGCAAAACGAAATGAAATTAAATATATGCTATGTGCGTTTCTCTCTCTCCCTTTCATATACACACATACGCACACACACTCACACACACTCTCTCTCTCCCTCTCTCTCTATATGTATAATTATATGATATGCATATGTATAGGTCTATATGTACATATATATATATATATATATATATATATATATATATATATATAAACATGTTGAGATTTCACGTGTTGGCTCCACGAAGGTAATGCATTTTTGGCCAGGAATACATGCATTACCAGCTTGTTTCTTCATTTATGTATATAATATATATATATATATATATATATATATATATATATATATATATATATATATATATATATCACATACACACACTCCGCATCTTTCTATCCATCTATCTATCTTGTTATCTCTATCATCCTCCATGGCACAGGGAGGAGAAAGGGATGTTAAGGAGCCGCTCCTGCCTCATTTCCATTGATGCCTTTAGGCCAACTTTCATGCAGTCTCGATAGCTGATGGAGGGATACCAGTATATTCATTTATGTGTCTTCTATTCGCTCCTTGCATTTATTGTTTTTTTTTTCTGTTTTCTCGTTTGTCCCTTTTACTTCCCGCTGCCCTTGATTTTACTATTTTTATTCATAGTCTAAATGGCTCCCCAATAAAGAAAGTTTTAAACCTTTATTGGTTACAACACTATTTTTTTGTAGTATTACCTTAGGTATGGCTACATTTTACGATTCCATCGCTTGTACTTTTTCGACAAAATAATCGTTAATAGACTATTAATTTTAGGTATGTCGATGATAAGAAGTTATGTGATAGTGAATGCCATTAATATCATTATTTTTGTGATGGCGCCAGATGAGAGTAAAAAGTGGCCCTCAGAAAAATAGCAGCCTTCAGTCATGTCAAGAGAAGATGATAAGTGCATTTTGAAGACATAAGTTCAACTCTTTGTTGTGAATCTACAGGACATCGACTTGAGTGAGTTGAGGACGAGTGTATGTGTTGTGATTGTGTGTTGTGTGTTGTGTGCGTTTGTGAGCGTGTGCAGATGTGTGGGTAAGTGCTCGGTTAAGTTTGTGTCTATAGTCATTCAAACCACAGTGCGCGCAATATGTGTATCTCCATTTTGTGGATGTGGGTGTGTGTTTGTGTGCGTATGTGTATGTAACAGTTACATAATGTATGATTTTTCAAAAGCATAAAAATGTGGGTATGTGGGTATGTGTGTATGTGTGTGTGTGTGTGTGTGTATGTGTGTGTGTGTACAGCCATTTCATTAATTCAATTCAATTCAATTCAAATGAAATTTTATTTCCAATAACACATGTTTGTTATCATACAAATTTAAAAAAAAGTACAATGCATTACAACAATATTCGGTGTTCAAAGATGTTGGAGACGATATGGTTTTCACAATTGGTACGTCACACGTGGTTGGCCATTATTATGTACATTTAGGAACAAACAAAAGAATAATTTGAATGACTTCCACATAGATCATGAGTGTTGAAATATTTCACTGTGATCAGAGACCACGTAACATCGAAGGACACGATCCATGTAATGAAAGGCAAATATCACATTCGATCAGACTTCTTATAACATCGCAAGACTTTGGACTTGATGATGAATGATACATTACTTTTATCCAAAATCCTAAAGCACTTGTCGTGGATAAAACTTCAGGGCCCCCACTCTTTCCCGTTTCGACGATAAAATGCAACTCCTGTTTTATTCTCCCATCACACGTGTGGTTACCGTAGACGGTGCTAATGCACTTACTCATCTCACCACCAGCCTAGAAGTCATTAAAAATCATAACCTGTTAAAAGCATTGTTCCTTCCACTCCCCTGTCTGACTAGCCCCCAACTACTATCGCAGTGCAATGATTATTCCCCTTCGACAGGAAGGGGGAAAACACACATTATAACCTTTAATGGTCTCCGTGACCCAATTATTGCCATGGTCTCCTCCGTGGGTTTTAGCTTCTGACGTCACAGCAGAGACAAGGAGGTGCGGAAAACAACTCATGAGACCCCAGTCACCTTTGATTGAGTCTCTTTTAACCTTCTTTACAATGCCATCTTAAGTTGTCCCATTTTTCTCAACGATTTCCCTCGCGAGAGAACTTCCTATCCCCCAACTCCTCCCCTTCCCTTCCCCTCCCTCCCCCCCCCCCCCCATAAAATATGCGAACTTGAGGTATACAAGGACAGGTAAACGTAATGCATAGTCCAGAACGTGTCGGTTTTGCCTTTGTTGACCCACCTTCAAAGAACACAGCTTCATCTTTTATTCAGCGTTTTCGCAAACTACCACCACCACTGACATTACTGTGTTAATGACACGAACCAGAAGAGAGGGCGACGCTCCTACAGGGCCATTACGACGTTGTGTGTGTGTGTGTATGGGGGGCTGTGTGTGTGTGTGAGATAGAGATGAGTTATGTGTGTGTATATATATATATATATATATATATATATATATATATATATATATATATATGCATATCTATATTTTATGTAGTGGTGAAACTGCCCAATTGCCTTTAGCAAACTATCATTTCTCCAGTTTCCGGGGACTTTGCGAGAATATATTTTATGTGTGTTTTAAAAAAAAAGAACAAAACAGGATGTCGTTTTTGATCAAAATCAGTCATGATGTAAGATCTGTAAGATTTGACATATCTCTGCACAATGTTTTGTTTTGTTTTGTTGTTGCGAATGTGAATTCTGTGGCACTGAACGAAATTCGAATAAAGAATCGTTAAAAAAAGTGCATGTATAATATTGTGTTTACAAACATGATATATACATATATATAGATGTATATGATACATCGAAAGAGAAATATATAGAGAGACAAGCAGACAAACATAATGAGAGAATGAGAGACAGAGGAAGAGATAGAGAATTATAAATAGATGGACAGCACATGGAAAGACAAACGCTTTTCATAACTTTCTCCATCAACTCCTCGTCTTTGCCATAATTCCTGATAATGTGATATGGAGAATATGCAGTCATGATTCATATTGCTAGTTTGTTAAAACTCATCCGTGTAGAACAAACTGCAATATTATTCAGGGGCGAGTTCTTTGTTCTTTGTTCGTTATTGTAATATCCCCTCCCCTTCCTCCACCCTCCCCTTACCCCCCCCCCCCCCTCCAAAAAAAAAAATGCTAAGAAAAATAAGGGGAGATAGAGAAAATATATGGAAAAAGCTCTTTATCTGTATCATCCACAACCCAAATATACCCTTGTTTGCCATAAATTACGATTCTATTGCTACCCGTGACGGTCGACGTGGCGACACGGTAAGACCCGGGGAGGCGGCAGCGGACGGACTCCCCAACGGGCCATCGACTGTGGCGACCGCGAGATGGTGGACTCGATTAAAGGATCATCGGAATCTAAATTGACTCCAAAAGTTGACGCTTATGGGGGTATCGTGTGCATGACACTTTTGGAGACGATTTCATCGTCCCTTTCCTTTTCCACCAGTGAGACCCGCCTCACGTATCCTCAGAATACGCCAGACATATTTTGTCTCAACCTTTTTTGAATGGTTTCACATACGAGGTAGAATAATTTCTCTATACGACAACGCTGTCATCCATAATTGCCTTGGTTAGATTACATACTTTGGCAAAAAGAAAAGAGAGAGAAAAAACATATATTTACATAATATATAGCGATATACCACGATACGCCATGTTTACTCTTTGTTTGATCACACCTAACAGAAGTGAAGAAGTTAAAAAAGACAAAGAAAAAAAAGTACTTCTTCATCAACAATGTGAATATCTAAATGCTATAAAAAATCACAGGGCACTTCCTTTCTTCCAAATAAACCTGCCTGTTATCACTATAACAATAAGCATGCATGAACACATGAGGCAGATCCAGTAATGGAAAAACAAATGAAATATTTATACGACAGGAAACTAAAGCTATAGAGACAAAAAAGAAATAAAAGAGACATGCCATTAACTCCATTCTTATATGTCAAAGAAGCCCTACAGCACTCGTGATCTCGTCAAAGCTTAGTTCTAAGAATGAACAGGTCAGGGATATCTTATTTAACAGCAGAGAGGGAGAGGGAGAGAGAGAGAGAGAGAGAGAAGGGGTAGGCATAAAGGAAGAATAAGAAGAGAATCAAAAGTGCATTAACGGAAGATGAGACGTTATAAAGAAAGATAGATCCCACATCGCGCAAAAAAAGACAGAAGAAAAAAAGAAAGGTTGGCCTTTAAGAGTGCAGTCAAGTGCAAAAGGGAGAATGAGGAACCATGTGTGCGCACTCATCATCCAAATCGATCCACTGGGATAGGAAGGCGTGGTTTGCTAGGAGATCCACAACCATTAAACAAATAGCAATAAAAACAATCGCCTCTTGGTGACTGAATGTCCGTAAACAACCCTCTATAATCGTACTGCGATATGTCTTGATATTTTTTTCTCCTCTTCTTCGCCCAACTTTGCAAATTCAAGAACCTGAATCATCACAAACATACAGATATGAAGGAGATAAACGTACATAAATAAATTTGATAAATAGATGGGAAAAGTGGATAAAAACGGAAACATTCCAAGATATTAGTAGGTACATGAAACCATGAACAATAAAACATTACAAGTCGTTACGTCGTTGATTATTATTGTTCATTAATTGTACATTATAATTGCATTGCATTTTGTCCTCGACTTTATTTCAGGAGTACATTTTGCTATCAACAGCTCTGCTTCTATCTGAATTATATCAAAAATTGATCTTGACTCTCACAAATATCACACGACGTGTCTCCGTTCTTCTATCTATCTATCTATCTATCTATCTATATCCATCTATTGTTTGCTTGTTTGTTTATTTGTTTGTTTGTCTGTTTGTTATATAAAATCTTGTTTGTTTGTTCAAATAAATCCAAAAAGACCAAGGAGAAGAGGCTCATGATTCAGTTTTGGGGCGAAGATCCACACGTCATGACTACTCTATTTCCCACGGCATGCCACAAAAACACTTTTGATTGAACACACTCGCTAAAAACATTTAACCAATTTATCTCTCTCCATTTATCGCTCCCTCTCCCCCTCTCTCCCCCTCTCCCTCTCTCCCTCCCCCTCTGTTTTCTCTCCCTCTCTGTCTTCTCATTTCATTTTCAGGGGGAAAGGGCATGAAAAACTTCGGGATGTTTTCGTGCCGAATGATTGAGTGACTAACCATGGGGTTAATGAACTCTGTGGAAGTCTTATATTAGCTCGAGGCGGTGAGCGCCAGTGTTCAAGAGTTTACAAAGAAAAGTCATGATAACGCGGAAAAATAATTTCACAGAATCACGACAATACCCCGGCCATGTCAATTTTCGACCCAGGCCTACGTACGTGCCTCGTGCAGGTCGACCACTGATTGAAAGTGTCGAAGAAGTCATCTCTCCCTCCCCCTCTCTCTTTCTATCTATCTATTTATCTATCTATCTATCTATCTATCTATCTATCTATCTATCTATCTATCTATCTATCTATCTACCGATCTACCTACCTATCTATTTATCTATCTATCTATATATCTATCTATCTATCTCTCTCTCTCTCTAGCTATCTATCTATCTATCTCCCAGGTACCCTGAACTCCATCTGCCCCTCTATCGATATTTTATCATAGGGATCTATCTATCTATCTATCTATCTATCTATCTATCTATCTATCTATCTTTCTTTCTTTCTTTCTATCTATCTATCTATCTATCTATCTATCTATCTATCTAGGCCTACTTATCTATCTATCTATCTATCCATCTATCTATCTATCTATCTATCTATCCATCTATCTAACTATCTATCTATCTATCTATCTAGGCCTACTTATCTATCTATCTATCTATCTAGGCCCATTTATCTATCTATCTATCTATCTATCTATCTATCTATCTATCTATCTATCTATCTATCTATCTATCTATCTATCTATCTATCTCTCAGATACCCTGACTCAATCTGCCCCTTTATCGATATTTTGTCATTTGTTATTGGGACATATATATCTATCTGTTTATCTATCTGCCTATCTACACATGATCTACTACACATGATCTTAGCCAAAAGGCCGAGAAGCCTTTTTTATATCTATCTATCTAACTATTTATCTTTTTATCTATCTATCTATCTATCTATCTATCTATCTATCTATCTATCTATCTATCTATCTATCTATCTCTCAGGTACCCTGACTCCATCTGCCCCTCTTTCGATATTGTATTATAGGGATATATCTATCTATCTATTCATCTATCTATCTGTCTATCTATCTATCTATCTATCTATCTATCTGTCTATCCATCTATCTATCTATCTATATATCTATCTATCTATCTATCTATCTATCTATCTATCTATCTATCTATCTATCTATCTATCTATCTATCTATCTATCTCTCAGGTACCCTGACTCCATCTGCCCTCTATCGATATTATAATATAGGGATCTATCTATCTATCTATATCTATATCATAGATACATATTCTGTCCGTCTCATTTCATGTCTTCTTCTCTCCATATTGGCCAGTCATGTCAGGTGAACATGGTAGGCCTATCGTATTCACTCATTCTATACATTTATATATTTGTCAATTTTCCATTTCTCTCCATCCCCATCCACCCCTGTCCCCTCCCCCCCCCCCCACACACACACAGACACACAGACACACATTCTCCCTCTCTCAGAGCCTCCACATACTCTTTTTTCCCTTTAAGTTCTATGGAATATGGCAATTGGCTCAAACATTTCTTTTATTTTGGATAGGATGTTCTGATGGCAAATGAGATATATCAATTTTGTTTCTATAGAAACAAAATTGATATATCTCATTTGCCATCAGAACATCCTATAGAAACAAAATTGATATATCAATTTGATGTGTGGGGGGGTGGATGGGGGATGGAGAGAAATGGAAAATTGACAAATATATAAATGTATAGAATGAGTGAATACAGATATCGAATAAACAGATTTTGATATGCGAATTTTATAAGCACTACGTAATTCTCACTGAGCAGTCCTTTCCTCTTCTTCCTCCTTCATTTCGAAGGAAAATGCGTCTACCTTGAAAGTGAGCGCACTGTTTGTCAAGGAATGGAGGACCATTTTCCCTCTAAGGCATTAACTTTGAAGGATACCGAGTATTCTCCTTGAAGACGCAGCAACAAACTGCGATTGAAGTCATGATGGGCTATCACGAAATACTACTCGGTACTTGCATTCCGACAGGAGGACATCCCTTGTTTCTATGGATACGAAAGAGCTGATGTGAAAGCCAGGAAAATACAATCTGTGCTCATGAACCGGTCAATTACGACTTTTCATAGAATTTTTATACAGAAATATTGTGGCCACAAACACGTGTCATGTAACAGCCATATAAATTATTGCGCGTATATTCATATAGGTCTACCTAGCTAGAGATAGATAGATAGATAAATAGTCCAGATAGATAGATAGATAGATAGATAGATAGATAGATAGATAGATAGATAGATAGGATGAACAGATAGAAATATAGATAGATATTTTATAGATAGTAGAAAAATATGGATAGATAGAGAGAGATAGAAACATAGATGGATAGATAGATAGATAGATAGATAAACAAATAAATAAATAAATCTATATTTGGCTTGATAGATAGATAAATAGATTGATAGATAGATAGACAGATATATCGATAGATTGATTGATTGGTTGATTGATTGATTGATTGATTGATTGATTGATTGATTGATTGATTGATTGATTGATTGATTGACTGATTGATTGATTGATTGATCGATCGACATGCTCATCATGGTCAGAAACCTCTCAAATCTTTATCGATCTACTGTTTGTTTCTCCAGTCTTCGCTTTCTGGACTTGACACATACTTTTTGCTCCGTTTCCTGCAAGTCTCCTAATAGCGAACGTAATACTATTTACTTCTTCTTGCATTCCTATGATGTTCGGAAAACATGAAACAGGACTACGCCACCCCCTCCGCTCGGTTGTCTCACCTCCCATGTCCAGTTACCCTCCTCAGCGGAGAGAGAGAAAAAAAAAAACAAAGAATGGACCACGAAGCGATTATTGGGGGTTGCTTTGTTTTGTGTGTTTTACAGCTACAATAGTGCTACATCCACAGATATTTTGTATGCCTTGTCTAAACGTATAATCCGCTTTCCTGGGTTGGCGACGGAAGAAGACCTGCTCGGCCTCTCTTGACTCCTTTTTATCTCCGAAAACCCTCGTCTGCCTGACTTTCAGCATTGTTTCTCCCCCCCCCCCCTTCTTTCCATCCATCCATCTACATTGTCTATTTATACGTCTCTTTCTTTCTCCTTCCCTCTTTCTCTCTGTGTATGCTGTGTGTGTCTGTTCCTCTTTTTGTGCGTCTCTTCTTGTCTCCTCTTTTCTTTATTTCAACCTCTCCCTTTAAACGCTAAGATAAAATAAGGGGCGTTTTACCGTTATCTGAGGCGCCGATATTTCCGCTTTTCAACACAACGTTTAAGTACGATCATTTTGCAATCGAAGCGGCTCTATTCAGAGACCATCCTTCGCCCTCTTTTTTTTTTCTTCTTAATCCTGTCTTCTCTATTTTTTAATTGCACACTCATTAATTACAGTGTCTGGGCTGTCCCGTGTCTCGGGCTGGCTGGTATCGCTGTATACCCGAGGACGACAGTCTTTATCTTCGGAGCTTTGATATGTGGAGTATTAGGACTCGTTATCCAAGTCAGTCGCCATTCATTTCTCGCAGTTCGCTGGCGCTGTTGAATTGGGTCTGTATATATACGCTTTACGGATGACTCACTACAGTCTACAAGTTGTCGAACACTGAAGTGTTACAAGTGCTGTAACGTTACAGTAAAATTGGAGAGGAATGGTGTGTGCGTGTTGGGGGGGGGGGGGGAGCTGCTTGAAATTGAATCACATTTGATCGTACTTAAACAGCATAAGGGCATTAAATCATATTGCTCTTTACAAAGGTAACGACCTTCTTGCAGGTTCCCCAGTTGATGATTTATGTGAGTCATTCTAAGTAACTAAAAAGAGAGGGAGATATGGAGAAAGTGGGAAAAGAGATATAAAGGTTTGATTACCATCTATAAATTTAGTCAAAAAGGGAGGCGAGAGAAGAAGAGGCGTAAGTAAAAACTGGATATTCATCATTCATCATTAAATCCAATCAGCAAATGGCATTTTTGAACAGGTGACTTAATGATGAAAAAGTGAAGTAAAAGCCTCTCACATACGCACGTCTGTCTATTATAGTGGCAATACATTGTATACATACATTTCTATATACACATTCGCAGAGCTCTCCTTTTAATGTTACAACGGTACGTGATACGCCACCGGTTTCGATCTACTTGCTGTAACTTGTGAAACTATGTAGACATTTTATGACTCAGGAGTTATAAAATGATTCGTTTTCAATAAGTAAAAGACAAAACAGAATCGTTACCCTGTATTCATTTCAATGTATTTTGTAGAGTTTTCCGGTTTTGCAGGTTAATCACTTTGTCTGTGGCGCCTCCACCTTGCATAATGAAGGGAACGTGAGTGCAAGTGCGCAGAACTTTGCAATTACGTATCAGAGTACGGGATGGAACCTGATACTAAGTAATAATCAACAGTGGCACAAGTTAAGATGTCTTGAAGGTGACACGACATTTGCTCTTGGGCAATTTCTCTCCCTTCAAAGAACTTAGGGTTAGGGTTGTGAAACGGTTTTAGGTTTAGTTTGATGTGAGGGTTAGGATTATATGTTTGTGGGTAGGTTTTATGTTTGGCTTATCGTGCAGATATTTCAGTGGGAACAATTTATCAATGTCGCAGGAGCCGGAAATGTCATGGAACAGTCTTGAAAGGAGTGAGCCTATATACAATATCAGAGACTCTATAGTTCGCATCACTACAACTGGCCCCTGTGTCATTTATGTTAAAACTATGTAATTTGAGCCAGTTTCCCTCTATTTTGCGTTAATATTCAAAAAGCTGCGTCACTTTGGTGATCCCTCGCATTTATCCGCAAATTGATTTCTATCCTTGGGTTTATGTCAGGATTATGTAAGTTTCTGACCATTGATATGAGCATTGGGAATTAAGAGGTTTCTGAGACGAGGACCGTTGGTACCTTGCTATAGAGTTTTCCATAACTGAGTCGGTATACAGAGCACCTTTCTAGCAATCCGGAGGTCTCAGGTTCGAATCCGGATATAATCCAATTTCTTTGCTCATTTCTCATACAAAAAAAAATCTACAGTATATAGCGCTGAGGTCGCGTGGTTATGGTTGCACAGACACAGGGCTGTATATAGCGTCAGAAGTGTGATTCAACACAAAGTTGACTTATGACCGTGTAAAGAGTGTGTTCAGATGAACAACATGACAGAGGGTTTCATCGACACCGCGGGATCAGAATGAATTTTGCATGTCTTAATCGATCTGTGATATTGGTCATTTGTAAATTTATAAAATTGATTAGGTTATGATGTCATTAACGCATAACTCTCCTACTGGTTTGTTGAACAAATATACATATATCATAGATATGTCTTAGTCGTTAATTTAGAATACAGTTATTTTTTCTTTATTTCTGGGTTATTGCAACACAGCTCAAAATAAAAAGGAAAAGAATCGATGCTTAGGATACGAGTGTTTCATGTTTATTTTCAGTGAAATAAGACCATTTTTGTGAAGAATCCAGTTTCCTGATTTCAGGTCCGATTTCGGTGGAACTTCCATACTTCACTTTGTTTAATTTGTTTTAGATTTTTTTTTTTTGAGAACCAAATTTATACGTGGTATGGAATTGCGCTTTAATCTCTGCCTACATGACAATGCCCGGTAAAAAAAAAAGCGTCTTTGATGAAAGCGGTATCTGTTGGCTTTTGGAAGAAGTTCCTGAGTATTCATTAAAAAAGTTATATTTTTAAGCCTCGCTTGCATCTTTTACCAGGATTTAAGGGTGGTTCCTTATCATTGGAAAACCAAGACACACACTCATCAGCCACATTCCATTTCAGTAAATACGAAGGAAATATTCACCTATACACTGGGGAAAGGGTAACTACGTATTTCATTGGTTTTTCATGATGTTTAACAGCATATGATTACAATTGTTATCGTCATCCTCATCATCAGTGTCATCATTTTTTTATCACTACAGTACTGTATTAACAACAACTTCACATAAGATATAATTAACTGAATGTTGCTGTATATTTTCCAGAATATTAAATGTCATCTCTACTATATGATTGTACTTTGTATTATACGTGCCGGTTGTCAGTGCAGAATTGGGTTAATGCGTCTGCACGAATTTCGCACTCAAGCGTGGATGTATTCCAGTAACAAGACTAATAAAAAAAAATCACTTATCTGAAGCACTTCTCTGTCATCATCTTACGTTTACAACCCTGTACATGCTCGTAAATGAAAACTAGAGTGCCCTTGTCAGAAAGCCCCGTGAGCAAAGCGTACATCAATAATCCATTCAAATTCTAACTAATTGAAAACACGGTTAATCTGCTAATGCAAGTGTGCAGTATATTCCCTGCCTTCACCTCCCCCCCCCCATCTCTCTCTCTCTCTCTCTGACTTTTTGTCCCTATCTTTGGTTGATAAATAGGCCATATCGAGACACCGCGCCCTCGTGCGTTTGCGCTACCAAACAAATCTCGTCTGATATTCAATTCATCTCATAATTTCCCGAGTTGTGTCGACATGTCCAAGTGCAGATCGGATGGTGATGAGAACGATGATAATATAATGGTGGTAGATATTAAAAAACAAGGAAAAAAATGGTACTGATGATATATTATGCTTGCTCGAGTATCAAACTTCTACTTCATCTCAGTATCTACTTCATCAAATTCATCGTGTACATTATGGTCTGATCGGGAAAACACGGAGATAATCATTATTATGCCTTGCGTTGTATGCGTATATAGTCTAGGATGACATAACTTACTGAGTATTCCTAATTAGAATCTGAGCGGACGATGATGATGAATCATGTTGCTGAACCACAGCAAATAAATCAAAAGAAAAAGTAGGCTTGATGAAAAAAAAGGGGGGACGTAAACGGGTAGCCATCCGACCAAACTGAGTGATTTGCCCTCTCCGATCGGGCGCCACTGGTTTTCGGTCCGTGCCTATTACAGTCGCAACCACGCTGCTTTAATTGATGCGACTAATTACCCCCTTTCTCCGCTGGGTCGCGATCACTTATTCATGCGATCGTTCATATTCTCCAGCGATACCTAGTCGGCAAAGGTATGCTCTTATTCCATCAACCTACTGCCCCAAAATCCCAGGTCGAAAAGAGAGAAATCTTGCAGTGAAACTCTTCTCCATGTTAAAGCTGATTTGAATAAACAGAGTGACATTGGAAACACAGTAGACCCGTTTGTTAGAAGTTGTGTCGAGATGAAACGTCATTAGAAGGTTAGGAGACATCTAGGGACTGTTTCATAAAGGGTTACGATTGATCTAAACTCGATTTATCGAGCATTACTTGGCAAATCGAGCGTCAGACCAGGGAGGTGAGACCTCTCACCTCCCTGGTCAGACCAATCGTGATCGTTAAGTCTGTTATATCGAATTAGAAGCACATATATTTAATAGCAGATGTGGCGTAACTTTTGTGAATCGCATCAATCGTAAGATCAGTCTTATGACCAATCTTTATGGAACAGGCCCCATATGTTTCACGAGATCTCAAGAAACAGTGGTATTGGTCGGAATCGCATCTGACTCTCTGCGTGCCACATATTACTACCTGCTCATAGGTTTGTTGGTGAAATTTGAACACATTTTACACATTGACACAGAAAGGGTTGAGGAAAGTAGGTGATGTGTTGAAGTCATGGCTTCAAAGTCTCATTTAAACCTGTAAAGAAACCTTTCTCTAATTTTCTTTTACAATTATGTGGGAGAGCATTCATTTTGACCGAACATTTCATTGACAAGCTGGTTCATTAATGTATAGGCCTACGTCTTCAATATGAGGGCAAGCTACATAGCTAGCTTTATCAAGATCTCTCAGGCCTGTACGATTTCTCTCACATAGTTTCACTTGCATTCTCTGTTACAAACAGTCTTTAAGAGTTCAATTCCTAGAAAGGTAGATTCTGGGACGACAATTCGTTTTCATTACCGACATGGCAAGGGAATGAGGATGAGATACAAGAAATAGTCATGTCTGTATCTGACACGAATACACTATGAATGCAGCCCTAGTATTGTGCTGTAATCGCCGATCATTGGATTATGACCACTTCGCCATGTGGTCGCCTCCCCTCATCAGACTCACAGTGTCGAGCAGCGGTCAAAGTCGTTATCGATACATCATTCGCAGACGATCAGACACAATTAGCCAGGGTTTCGGCTCTCCGGTACATAGTGAGTTCTCCTCTGCTTGTTTGCAGAATGACTATTGGCTGGAGTGGCGGGATAACCCTCGATCGTCGTCCAAATCGTGATCTTAAAGTACTTTTTTTTATTTTAGGCCCGGCATGCCTAGCCAATATTAACTTTTTTTGAAGATTGTCTAGATTCGAGAATGAGACAACCTGTTCGACAATGTGAGTCAGATCAATGGTCTTCACTGGAGCGCAATGGAAGCTGGAACTTGGTTGCATCAAGTTTACGGCGTTGTTGGATTTCGTCCGTTCACCAATGATATAATATAATTTCATATCATATCATATCACATCATATAATCATGTATGCTCTTATTGTGTTATTTCATGATAATATGTTATAAATTATGAAATGATGTGAGTACTGGTAATGTGATGTGATTAGATGTGATGTGATGTGCTATTATGATAGTGATATGTTATGAAATGATGTGAGTACTGGTGATGTGATATGCTATATGATAGTGATATGTTATGAAATGATGTGATGTGATGTGATGTGATGTGATGTGATGTGATGTGATGTGATGTGATGTGATGTGATGTGATGTGATGTGATGTGAGGTGATGTGAGGTGATGTGATTTGATGTGATGTGATGTAATGTGATGTGAATTGATGTGATGTGATGTGAATTGATGTGATGTGATGTGATGTGATGTGATGTGATGTGATGTGATGTTATGTGAATTGATGTGATGTGATGTGAAATAATGTGATGTGATGTGAATTGATGTGATGTGATGTTATGTGAATTGATGTGATGTGATGTGAAATGATGTGATGTGATGTGATGTGATGTGAATTGATGTGAGGTGAGGTTTGTGATGTGATGTAATGTGATGTGATGCGATGTGATGCGATGCGATGCGATGCGATGCGATGCGAGGTGATGTGATGTGATGTGATGTGATGTGATGTGATGTGATGTGATGTGATGTGATGTGATGTGATGTGATGTGATGTGATGTGATGTGATGTGATGTGAAGTGAGGTGATGTGAGGTGAGGTCATGTATGCTCTTATTGTGTTATTTCATGATAATATGTTATAAATTATGAAATGATGTGAGTACTGGTAATGTGATGTGATGTGATGTGATGTGCTATTATGATAGTGATATGTGAGGTGATGTGATTTGATGTGATGTGATGTGATGTGATTTGATGTGATGTGATGTGAATTGATGTGATGTGATGTGATGTTATGTGAATTACTGTGATGTGAAATGATGTGATGTGATGTGAATTGATGTGATGTGAAATTATGTGATGTGATGTGAATTGATGTGATGTGAATTGATGTGATGTGAATTGATGTGATGTTATGTGGTTTGATGTGATGTGATACAACGTTATGTGCTATGATATGGTATGATTTGACATGATATTTAATATGATATGAGAGGAAATTTTGTCGTGTAAAGTAACATGCTTTTTCATGGGATTTTGTGTGTGTGTGTGTGTGTGTGATTATTTGATTCCATGGTAATCGATGACAATACCTGAGTCACACATCGATATCAATTTGGTTTATGGCATGATGTGATGTAGCAAAGAGTATATGGATTGAAGTCAAGCATGACATGCCAGCGACAAGGCCAGAGTATATGCGCCCTTTATACTTTGCCCTTGATACAATAAAGAAAAAGTTACTCAGAATAAGTGTTGTCATGCGATAAGATACGTTATGACCTCATAACTGCAGGATATTAAACATAATCAAAATTGCATGATTTATGATGTCCGAGAGTACTCCAAAAAGACAAAAGAAGCCCTCGATATGAAGGAAGTAAAGTGATTTATTGCTGTAAATATCAATCAGTGGGAGCATAATGTTAATCGCCCGGAAGAAAATCGCATTTCCTTTCAGAATCATTACTTACTAGAATCAGTCTGTCTAGGGGAAGAAATGATATAGTCTTCTGGTCTCCTGATTGAGGAAACACATTCTACGCCTGTTACAAGTAATGCCAGGTTCGACAACGTTCCAACGAATCAACGAAAATGTGCAACTCGTACAGTAGAAATTTATGAAATAGTCTAGACATGAAATATCAAAACTTCAGACAACGTCTCATTAGTGTTGATTATTTTGGCGAAGTAATCGCGAGGAGCCCGTATACAGTCAGCGCAGAAATTAGTCGTATGACTCATGAGGTACACGCTAGACACACAAATATGGATATAATGAAATGTATATAATGTATATATTGTATACATGCGTGTTTACGTATCTACGTAATGATATCATATGTTAGTAAAAAGAAAAAATGAGATACGAATAAATTTCTTCAATACAAATCTTTACATAGTATTGCAATACTAGCAGTAGTTAGTAGTAGTAGTAGTAGTAGTAGTGTAGTACAATGTAGTAGTTGTAAATAAATTAATAGTAGTACTAGTAATGCATTGTAGTATAGTAGTAAAGACACTCAACATTACTCCTACGCAGCGTTTACAACGGGGAAAGTACTATAAGTTTCATAATAAGCGATTATGGTTCTGGGAAAGATGAAAATTGTCCTGTAAACTGTGTGGACTGAAATATGTGTGGTCTGTTCCCTTTCATAGTTGCTGGTACAGTAAATATGTAAGACAACCCGCTTTACTGCGAGTTTTAAATTAGAATGATTGTTGGTCTTCCATACGTATAACCATGCATAGAGAGCGCCTTTAATTTTGGGTTTTTGTGTTTCTTTGTTTATTTATTTGTTTGTTTGTTTATTTGTTTGTTTGTTTGTTTGTTTGTTTGTTTATTTATTTATTTGTTTGTTTGTTTGTTTGTTTGTTTGTTTGTTTGTTTGTTTGGGGGTCAATAAGAAATGAAACTACATGAAGTGGAAACACTGTGCTTCACCCAAATAGCTGCCAAAATGGAAACAGTTTAAGGAATAGAAAGAAACTGATCAACCCTAGCTGATGTGCAGGCCTAATATTTCAACAATATTTATGCGCAATGATGACGCATAAATATTAACCTGTCCGCCAGTATGTCATCCACTCGGTGGTCGCCTGGTGAGCTTCGTTAGGAGGTGACCTTCTGAACCCCATTATCAAAGAGAGAGGGGGGGGGGGGGGGGGGAGGAGACCATCATTCCAAAGGATGGTTGTTACCCGACCAATCAAAGTCAACTTAATCAAAGCTAAAGAGAGAGAAGTAGAAAATGACGGATGTTTGAAAAGCAGGTTTCGTTTTAGACCTGTTTCAGTCCTGGAAAAATAAATAAGAAAAGAAACGAGAGAAAGAACACACCGCTGTGTCGAACAATGACGATGATATGCAAAAGGAGTGCATAATCTATGTATGTGAAGAGTATCCCAGTCGGAAAGGGGGTTCTCTTGAAAATTGGCGCCAAAGCGCCATCAAGCACTTTTTAATTCACTTGACCGTCTGCGCACTAAACCCGTTCACAATGTTTACTAGTCTTAGTTTCTAAACAGTTTTGTTTTATATAGTCCTTCCAGATTGTTTCTCTCTCCCTGTCGGGGGGCGGGGGGTCTTTATAAGATGGGGGTTGTCGAAGTGGAGAGAGGAAGAAGGTCTTTCTATCCTTCTCCTTGCCGTAAAATATGATACATAACACATAGTGCATCATATAATAATTTATGTCCTCGTGCGCTCATGATGTAATATGAGTTAAAAGTTCGTAATATGTCATATCGGATTCTATACAAGATAGATAGGAAATTGTTTTAAAAGTAACACGCTAGAATTACGTAAACTATGTACATTCCTAAAAAAAAAATTAGTGTTATTTGGAGTGTTAAAAAAAGAATGTGCCATCAGCAAGCGAAGTGATATTTCGAGATTGAGGGCACCATGTAAGTTTGATTTTCGGCAGTTCCAATGGTAAAAAGCCTGCGAGCGTTTTGATTATTTATTGTAATGCAAATCATGTCATTTGGTGCGATTCTCTTTTCACGACACTTTCTTTTTTAACTGCCATTAGATCGCATGTGCACAATCTGGACAGTTCGACCACCTTATATTTGTCCAGCAAAACTTATGAAAGCAAATATCAAATCATCAACTACAAAAAAAAGGACCCCTCTCGAATCTATAGACTATTGTTCAGGTAAGTTTACCTTATTTATTTTCGGCAACATTTTCACAACTAAAAAAAAAATGTCCGGAAAATACAGTAATTATAAGGTATAAAAGGTACATGAGGTAAGTGCATTATACTTAAACGAAGAATAAAATACTGTGCTCGACTTTACAGAAATAAATGTTTAAAAAATGTACGAAATATTGAAAAAAAAATACATACTTCATTTTCTGTCTGAACAAGATCACAAGTAGCGACAAACGAGGAAGAAAGTTAATACAGTCGACCGCTTTCATAAGCGGAGCTTGGTTTGGACGGTCCTCCTCCCCGCCCCCTCATCATCTAATATTGCTTTTCTCTTTTGCTAGTGCTCTCATTATCCTCGCAATTGTCGTTATCACTATTTGATATCATACATATCACGAACATCATTACACGTTCGGTCACAACGCGAAAAACCTGTGAGATGAAGAAAAATTAGGTGTTTTTTTTTTTTTAGGTATACATGGCATGTTCTTCACGCACAAAAATAAGCTCTCTCTCTCTGTATCAGTTCTCCTTCTTCGCTTTGGTCTGTCTTGTCTTACTGTAAACTACTCTCATCTCTGTTCTTATATACTGCCAGATGAGATGTGAACAGGCCACGAATGATAATGTGACATGATTCTCTTCTGCATGCTTCCGTACAATATCAATTCAAATCAATCATGATGTTCATACCACACATTTTCTATGATGCATACTCTTGTATCCTTACTGTAGTCTTTATTGCTTCACATCTGTCATCACATACAAAATGTTCAATGTCTTTTACCGCATATTTCATCGAAACATGAATCCAGCCGTGGTGATAAGCAATGCCCATTTTTTTCCATAGTTGTGACCGTCAACTTTGAAAAGAGAGTCTGCTAAAAAGACTAACTCGGCCAGCATTTCGCCGCGTATCGGCGGCATCCCCTTGCCCCATTTTCCCCCTACCACTCTCAAGTGCATCGGCACACATGCACACAGAAGATATATCAACAGTGTCCTAATCCCATGAATGAATCTCCAGGCAAGAATAGGAGCAAAAAGGGGGCAGAGATGCCAGGATAAGAGAATGCGCACGTCATGCATGCAGAAAAAGAGAATGATGACACCACAAGGTGTAGGCGGGGAAATGGGCGAGTTGGTCAAAACGGAAGGAGGTGGTGGAGAGGCGGACGGGGAGGTGAAATCAAGGAGTTCAGTTCCACAATTATTCGGACGTGCGTTGAAAGTCCAGGAGAACACTTACACGCTTATCAAGGCAACGCACTTGTCTTCATTGAGCGGGCGGCGCCGTGAATTCATATCTTCACAGAACCATGCACGCGAAAAGAAAAAGTAAAAGACTCGAGAGCGTTTTTTTCTTTATTTTGTATTTACCTTTTTTCAAGAAATTGGAAGTATACATTGAAATAAATGTACTAGAGATGATCGTATATCCATAACAATAAGTAAATACACATACACATACACACACACGTACACACACACGCACACACACACACACACACACACACACCAATAGTGATTTATTATGATATCTACACATGATTGGTGGGTGTGTTTATAGATGTATACATACTTACTGTACATGTGTGTGTGTGTGTGTGTCCGCGCGCGCGTGTGTGCTCAATAAATCTATTATGAATTCTAAAGGTTTCGGACATTCTAACATTCCAATAAAAAATCACGGAGAACTTGAGTTGGATCCCCTCCCCCCCCCCCCCCCCCCAAAAAAAAAAAAAAAAAATCTGTATTTTCTATTATGTCCATAGCGAAAGTGTATAAAATTCGGAAATTTAGAGGGTTTGCAATACATGTATAAGAGAAATATACGCAAAGTCTTAGCTAGAGAGGAGAAAAAAATGCAACCCGTTAACGATGCAAAACGGCAAAGAATTCGAGGAAATCCCGACTGTACAGCCTTTCCAAGAAGTGCGACGGTTCATTGTAATGGGGATAGCTTCTGACGAACGTTTGTAGGTCTTCCCCAAATCAAACTATATACTGACGCCAGCTGGGAAGTAACGTTGCATTTTTTTTACACAATCCATTACCCGCCATTTTCAGACGACTGAGAAGTCATTGCATTTTATTCTATTTTCATTTATTTTATTCATTCTCATGCACTCATGGGAAGAATTGCCCTTTCAGCCGTAGTTAACATTTTTGGTTATAGGGCTGATTTTCAAAGGGGTCCTTACCGTACATTAAAAACAAACAAACACAATGTAGTCCATTCAACATTGTTTCAGTGAAGACAGAGTGAATTACAATGCATATAATCATACTCATGAAGTACACACACACACACCCACAACACACTCACACACACACACATACGCACACACACACATGCACACATGTAAATACAATGATGCAAATATACTAATCTAATATACTAATATACTATCGATACTAATATCAAAATAAAACCTTCACCATTATGCTACATAGTAAGGGGCCTAGTACTACACAAACTTCTGCAGTCATTTTGGCGCGATGCCGGCAAGATGTAGAAAGTACATGGAAAGTCATGAAAAGACACTTCATCGCTTTATTCAAGTGCAATCTGCGTATGTATCTGCGTGTGTTGTGGTAATTTTCTTAGTGGATAGTAGACAGATTTCGAGATTAAACGCTACATCTGTATCACATCTCACAGCCTTACATGCGCAGATTTGTCATGACAGAATTTACTTGAAGATTGATATTCCGGAAGTGAAAAAAAAACCAACCTTCTTGTAATCAAAATGATGGTTTTACTGGTCTGTACGTCCGTGCAATCGACTTTTTTATGGACGTTAATTTTGCAGTGTTAGCAAATATCAGGTCTACAGGAAGTATCCACGGAATGACAAAAAAAAAAAAAAGGTCAAGAAAGCGAGATCTTAACTACAAACACCCATTGCCATTCCTAGATCTCGACAGGCCTACAGGTATGTATCATGATTATTTATGATCACCGTTATTGAGGTGGGTATTTTTATTAATAAATTTGAGGATTATATCACGTAGAATGATATCATGATGGATGATGGTGAGCCAAAGTTAAATGAAATTAAGGAGGAAAATGCATCTCATGGTTCTAAAAGACGAACCTGAAATTATTGTTGAGTAACAATCGATTTCACCTCGGTTGAACTCGTTTTCATCGTCATATTTCTTCATCTTTATACAAACATACAGACATGGCTGCATACAGACAGACACTTATTGTATCTCTTTTCATAGTATCATTGTAAGTTTCATGTTCTCCCCTTTCCACCCTATTCAGCCATCTTTAAAGTCCCATGATGAATGAGGTCGTGAACTCAGATACAATCCATCGTGTATCGTTTCCATTCTGGTCTCACCTCCCTGGTTTGACCAAGGAGGTAATATGTAGGCGAGCTCGACTATAGTATCTCCTTGGTTTGACTTTCCTCCGCAAATTCATACATGGGGGGGGGGGGAGGGGGCGTTCCATGAAACGTTTTGTCGGATATCTTTGACAAATTCGCCGTTAGCCAATCAGATGTAAGGATTTCAGTAGCTTGTAACAGCTTGTCAGAAAAATAGCTCACAAAACGCTTCATAAAATGCCCCCTGACAAATTTGCTCTCAGCCAATCAGATGTAAGGATCTCAGTATAGCTTGTAACAGTTTGTTAGAAGAATATCTGACAAAATGCTTCATGATTTTATTTTGCTTGAAGACACATATTATGTTAATTTCATTCTTATGACTGAAACGAAATAAAAAAGAGATATAATTACATGTAAATGCATTGTACTTGTGTGAGCTATTATAGCAATTATGATGTGGAAAAAAAAAACAACTTGGCCGATCTGTGCGAGAATATACAGTGTATGTTACACAAGCTTGAACATCGTTCCAGAAGAAAGAAAAGAAAAATGTTTGATCTCTTTGTATACTTTGAGTACCGATTAGAACAGAAAAGCCACATACCATTGTAGGCCTGTATATATACGTGATACTGTCCAAAGTCCCTAGCACAGAAAGGGTTGATATTAGGTAATGCTGACGAGTATGGAATCCTCGGATTGAATGACCCATGTATATTCATTAATACACATAGGAAATAATCTTACCAACTCGGCTTATGGACCAGTGATAATGAGTGTGTGTGTATGTGTGGGTGTAGGCCTACAATATGTATGTGTGCGTGTGATTTTGTGCGTATGTACTGCATGTATTCTTTCTTATTCATTCGTAATATTGACAATGTGGAATTCATCTTGTTGTAATGGAATTTGCGTTATTTTGTCATGAATTAATTTGTATGTTGTTTATACGAAAAAGAAAGACAAAAAAAGATTGACAAAAACAAAACTGTGTGTATGTATGTATGTTTGTATGTATGTATTTGCGTGTGCCTGTGTGTATGTTGTATATGAGTGTGTTAAATAATCGTACGTGTGCAATGAGGGAGTGCTTGTTATGTGTAGGATATATATACTCGGGGGGAAAAAAAGAGAAAGATCAAGCTGCATAGCGAGTGCACTGGTGTCGGGACTACGCGACTTTTTGTCGCGGAGAGGGTCTATAGTTCATGCCTCCGTCTGTATTATGTGGTATGACTCGGCAACACAATGTTTCCAAGGTCAAGGAACGCAAGGATGACCGTTTAGTGATAGTATGTCATCTACAAGAAGGGGAAACACACACACATTGTCCAGTACACTTCGAGGGGGAAAATAATCGAGAAACAGTGAAATGTAATACAGGCAGAGCAGTGAGAAGAAAATGGAGAAGAAAACCAACTAGAAGAAAATGGAGGAAGGCCATGATTCAGTTATTTTCTTCTTCTTCTTCTTCTTCTTCTTCTTCTTCTTCTTCTCTCCCTCCCTCCCTTCCCCCCCCCCCCCTTCTCTCTCTCTCTCTCTCTCTCTCTCTCTTTCTCTCTCTGTCTGTCTGTCTGCCTCTGTTTCTGTCTCTTTCTCTACCGCACTCTTTCTTTTTCTTTTTTCCTTCTCCACCCCAACCAGCATTCGTCGACGCCTGAACCGAACTAGAATAGAGAAAATAGTTGACGCCACGCGAACAATAGCGGCGGGTTCATGAAGCCGAATCGCGGCGCCGAACTGTGACGTCACAACTCATAAACAACCGTTTACCGCCTAGTCTCGATGCTCATACCCAACTCGTCATCTTTACGACCCAAAGAGCGACGAGCGAGCTCGCGGAGTGAATGGCGAAACGGTGGCTCTTGACTGCTTGTATGCTTTCGTTTTGGTTTGTTTGTTTGTTTGTTTTGTGTGTGTGTGTTATTGTCAGCGCTAGGTATCGAACTGTAAAGACTTTGCAGGGGTTTTTATCATTGTTAGAGCTTCACAGAAAAGAATCGGTCACAGCGACAATTTTGCTTAGAATAGACTGCGATAACTCCTTGTGGAGTTTCACAAGTACATCGCACACCCTGCTTGCTTGGAGAAAGACTCCTTACGTGGTGATTGTGTGTAGATGTTGCGGAAATGTTGTCCACGTCACCAGAAGAATCCATGCTAAACCGGCTAAGTGTATCTTCTTCGACCCACCAACCTCGATTATTGAACGTTTTCACGCTCCGTTTCCATTCTGTCATCTCGAGAGAAGAAACCGTTGTATTTTTTTTAAAGTTTTCCAGATCTAGTTATCATCTCTTCGTCACTGTCTTGACACTTGTAGAAAATTGCAGAGATTAAATCACACATACACACGCGCGTGCGCGCACACACACACACACACACATACACACACACACCAAAAAGAAAAAAAAACGCCAAAAAAAAAATGTGTCGCGACTGGTTTCTCCGAAATTTCAAAACTAATCATCATCGGATTAACTCGTCATGCGCTACTTGGAAACCCCGGTCTTTCCTCATTTGGGAAGGGACAACGGGCAGTAGATTGGCGTCGTAACAAGTCAATGAATTACTTATCTTTAAATAGCTTCTTCCTTTTTGCTGTAAAGTATAATGATTCAAGAAGAGACAGTCTCACATTCGTTCTGAGAGACTGGTTATGCAATGAAAATTGCCCCCTTGTACTGTAGTGTGGAGTTATAGTCGGTCAGTTTTGATGAAACAATGTCTGATCCCCTCCCATTTACCTCCCCTCCCCCCTTTAATAAACAAAAAGGAAACAAAGCTGGAATGACTTATTTTTGTTTGCAGTAAGAAAGAAATGTGCTTTTTGCCTACCTATTTAAAGAACTTGTTGGCCTCTTTCATGTTTCTGTTGTTTGTTTGCTTTGTGACTTTTTACTCTAACCCCGTCAGTTTTGTCTTTCAAGATTTAACGTAGGTCGAGACCATTTTGGAAACAAGTAAGAGTTTGCAAAACCATTAGGACACATTCTTCAACTTATACACACGTTGTTTATGTAAGTTCAAGCAATTGAATGTCTTTGATAGTGAAGTGATTTAATTATGTGTAATGGTTGAAGTTGTATGCCAGACACGTGCATAAGATGAACACTCACAAACACATTAGCGCCTACACTCACAGATACACTGATAATAATAGTTACTATTACTATTATATATGCATAGGTCTATATCATACGGATTATGTATATGCCAGAGAGTCAAAGAATTTGTAACTTTCCAGACAGCGTGAAATATTAAAATTCGAACATAAAATACCCTCCCTCCCTGGCTACACCCTAAAATTCTGCTACCGCCAGTGTGGCCGACTGATAATGGCTTGCATATATACTCCTGGACAGGCGCTAACGGAGTGATTCTGCTCGTGTTAGAGATGTTCGTGAAGAATGAACACTGGGTGGCGGTATATCACAATGGAAGTCGCTCGAGTCACGAGCCATTAATTCCAGTTTGCGCAGTCTGAATATAGCTGCCAAGCGAATACAGGAGAATGGGGATGGGGGGGGGGGGCGCACTGGCAGCATTATGTTGGGTAAGGAATCCGTCATTGAGCTCTCTAATTGTTGCAGAAGGAATAATGACCCTAATTTCGCAGCGCGAACAATTTGATAATGCTTGTGTAATGACTACGACCCTGGGAACATTCGCATAAAAATTCCTGACGAGAGGGAGGGAAAAAAATCGAAGCGAAAGGGCGGCGAGTTTGCTTTTTGAACTCCCTGCGATGCAGGCGTGTCAGTCTGTATCCCTAAACTATGAGCATGCTCATATCAACTGAACCAGAACATACCATTACAATTTACCTTCGTAACAATATTAGACAAATGTCAACTAAAAGGGAACAATCTCTTGATCTATATAGCATGCAAATATTCGTTACGTTTCACCAATATAATCACCCATGTCTCTTCAGAGTTTGTTGTTCCAATCACTTCCATGTCGGAAAACAAACACACATAAAAATTGTGATATTCTACACATCAGAACTGCATCATCAGTGACAGGGATGATAACAAAATGAAAAGTGCGACCTTCGAATATAATCATGAGTGAACATAGCTCCAAATTAACTCTTAATTAAATTAAGTTGTAAAGTTATTCGACATCAAGAAAGTCACTGACAAAAAAAAAGAGTATCGAAATACTTCACACCAAAGTACATTAAAAAAAAACAGGGTAACATTAAGGAAGCATGTGCTTTAAAAGACTTTATACAAGACGGTTTAATATTCCTATTTGAAAGTGTCATACATTTTATCTGAAAGCTCATAGACTTTTGTAAAGTTTCTCCTAATTTTTCTCCCCTCACTTGATAGGCCTACACTTTCATGCATGCATGTATAACGTTTCCCTGTGTAGGGCTTGCCCGATATTTTGAACGTGACGAAGAAATAACATTCTTTTAGCAAGAAAAGCAGACGCATTTTCTTGATAACATTAACATGGCATTTATCGCGTCTGTCAAAATTATGGGAAATTCTTTTTTATTTCGTCATGAAATGAGCTGACTATACATTTTGCGCCCACACTCTCAACCCTGCTCCAAACACGACTGTTTTTGCAGTTTCAAAAGAGGCCATGTTAGTGCTTGGTTCTCAATCAATCTGCTATTCGTGCACCCAAAAACAAACAAACAAACAAACAAAAAACGATGCGATTTCAGTTTGATTCAAAAACCTTAGTGGCGCGGTTTCCGAACGGCGTAGAGGTGCTGAGAAGGTTGACGATTTCGAAAATCATGTATGCCACGTGTTAGCTCTCAAGATATCCTAGATTTATTGCGAATATTGCGAAAAATGCACTTTGTTTGCCAGACTGGAAAAGTTCTAAAATGTCGCTCCTGTCACCTAAACTTTCTTGGTTTTATAGGAACGTTAAAGTCTTGAAATTGAAAGCGTTTTAAATGCGGCTTTTTAAAGAACAAATGAAACGAATTAAAAGACTTTGCCTTGTGAAGAGTTGTTTATACCAAGCTGCTGGTTGCTGAGTTTTAAGTAAATTTTCTCCACTTTATTTTATTTTTTTCTTGAATGAAAGACGGTGAAGCTTTGGTTCGTTTTGGCAGATTATTTTCGTCTTTATTCCCTCTGCCAGTGGCTATACGTAGGTTGACTTGTCGTGTTGGAGACTGTTTCCCGTAGCGCCCTCTGTGTGCACTGTCTTTGAACAATAAGCCAGTTCGGGGTACTACTTTACGCATGAGCAGAAAAAGGTCATTTGTACCAGGGAGGTGCTCACCTCCCTGTTTGTACCAACAGGGCAAATTGGTTTAAGCGTCAGTTATCTATCGATTGTTCAAGTAATTCATATAAAGGTGCTTGCCAGCACATCCACTTAACAGCACAAATGGTATTTGGCAATATCAATTAAAAAAAGATTGCTAAGACATTCAGTCCAAAATAATGAAATAGATGCCCTCACAAGTGTTAATTGGCTGATGACATATCCAAAAACCAAGTAATAAGACAAAGGGATCTTCATAGAAGTTGGGTCCCACCTCTTATTAGGATCGCTTTGTTTTGGATATCTCAGCCATTTTAAAAACAATTTTCTCTTTCCTCTCAGAATTAGGCCTATCTACACGCTCTTTTATTCATGAGAGGCGTCTCAATGTCTCACAAAAAGTTAGAAATCTCAAATCCCATCTCATCCGTATAAAAAATAAATCATTTTTTTGGATTTAAAATGAGTGTTTAGGTGTTAGACTGAAATGGTGTTAATTTATGAAACACGTTTGATGGATAAAGATATATATTATGTGAATATTCAGTATTATGTTACGAATGGACGGGGGGATGGGAGAGGGTAAACGTTTGGCGGGTTTTTCTTATTTCTTTTTCTTTGTATTAATGTATGATGATGTATATATGATTTTATCGGGTACGGAACAGCTGAAGTACAGCCTGTGCCTGAAGCAGATTCCGTGCTGAAATTAAGATAAACTGAACTGAAATGAACCAAAACTATATCATCCTTTTAAGCACTTTCTTTCCATTTTCGGAATAACGAACCTGGGGAATAACGAACAGCACCCTGGTCATCAAGTGCAGTATATGAATAGATAAAGAAGTGAATATATGTACATACAATATTACTCTATAATCTGTCACTTCAGCAATATATAGATAATCACGGATACCACAGTGCGGTCAATAGGACCACCGAGGTATACTAACCTAGACGCTATTCCTCCTTGGTAGTATTTGGTCTACCTCTTTGGTAGGACGTTCCTATTGCGGAGAGACCTGATAGAGCATCGCTAATATTCTAAGTTTCTTCAAACATGTATCTTATTTCGTTCAAATAATATTTTTTAACAAGTCATGTTGACATCATGCATTTCAGCCACCACCACCATCATCATCATCACCACTACCTTCATTTTTTGGTTTTCTTGATTGTCCATTCTCATGTTTTGTTTTGTTTTTAAGGCAGTGCACACGGAGAGTGTCTTTTTTTTTGGAGGGGGAGGGAGGGGGTGTCTGCCTATGAGAATTTATCATAATATATCCGACGAACTTTATTCACCTAGGTCTAATCAAACTAAATAAGTTAGTGAGACCAAACTACTGATGAGTCTCAGATAATCACGCAATAATGGCATCTCCGGCTCTTCTCTTGCTCATCTTCTCAGTGCAAATCTCCCGTCCCTTCCCGTCCCACATCTGGAAGTCTCTCGTCCTTAACAGAAACCAATGAAAGATTCATCACCTCTCTCGTCTCTTATCACCGATCGACAGACTTTATGTGAGGGACATCGTTTTACAGAGTTACCAAAGCCTTAATCTGCTGTGACTTCCGGGTTGGAACACCGTAATGAGTATATGCGACATGCCTTAAAGGAGAACTCCACCCTGAAACTTAGTTTGTATGAGGAGAAGCAGAAAAAAGAATAGAGAAATGGGATAGTGAAAGTTTGAGCAAGTTCTGATCAAACTAAATAGGAAAGATTTTTTTTTTCTAAGTTGCGATCAATCAAACACAAATTGGTAATTTTATGACGTCACAGGCGAGTTCACATCCCATTTTCTCTGTACTACAAAATATGATTTTTTTTTAATTTTCCCATCAAGTGAATTTCCTAACGTTTTTCCACCCTACACTATACAATCATCGTAAATATTTTTTTCTATACAGCCCCACCCCCATGCAACATGTGTATTCTGTCATTAATAACGAAAGAAAGAAAATGGAATGGTTATGGAATTCTATATGCTCAGGGCAAATGGAAGGTGCGGAGTTACATGCAAGTCACGTCACGGTGACATCTTCAAAATCTTATAACTGTTTATTCTTAATCTTAACTTGGTCAAACTGCCATTTATCCTGTTCATCTCAGTTTTCTGGTTATGTTTAACAAACTTGTTAAGGTGGAGCTCGATCGAGTGTATCTAGAGAGTCATTCGAGGAAAGGGTTTCTGTTTTCTAATGATTGATCCTCTATTTTCTTTGCTTCATGCGATACATAGTCAATTACTCATGGACGATGGACATCCTGGTTTATAGTGTGTTATATATATTTTACCATAGCAACTGGAGATTGAAACGATGCGATTCTACCCCGTCTAATGTCAAGGCTGGTCTTTAAGTCTTCATTCATTGGTGATTCCGGGTTTGTTTTTATGATATCATTTTAAATGTTTGTTGCCGCAATTGTTGCAGTAAAGATGACAAATTAATATTTCATGTAGCCTTGTGTTTTGTAGCCACTCAAACTCAAAGAGTTGGTATACTAATATGTTGCTTCGAGTCGAAAGAAAATACATGAAATAATGTTGGTTTTTGTCCCTCAATCGATGAGTATGTCTATCAGACATCTCGTAACAATATGAAAATCAGCCTACTGAAAATCCGAATAAAACAAAAGAAAACCAACAACCCTCTGACATAATAATGAATACGAATGCAATTTAGACATATATAGGTAATACCTCAGGGTAAAGAAGGAACTACTAGTAACGTTTTATCTCCATGCTAATATTTTGCAGCATGGTAGCAAGCGTTTGCATACCATTGTTGCATTAATCTTAATAGTTAACACCAACATGACCAAATTGTGCTAGGCGTAACTGCGCGCCATGCTGTGTGTTTTGTTGTCATCTTCAAAGCGTGATATGCTACTTTATGGGATTCAGAAATGGCATTCACAGCGTTATTACGTTGTGTTATCCATAAGCCGCGCGAGCATGCCTGTAAGTCTTTGGCAAATCCTATAATAGACGTAATATTCACATATCTGAAATCATCTGGGCGACTTTCTATTCACGAATATAATGTTATACCCCTTTCTAGCCGATGATATGGGTCCTTTTTTTTTCCCCTTTCGAGTCGTTCCTGCGCTCGCTATTGACTTGCTAATCTACTTTTATGGGAACATTTTCTCCTTAAAATGCTGCTCTCTAGTGATTTTCATTTATATGTATATACCATCCCCCCTTTCCGCCTATTCTTTCTCCTCACTTTGCTTTTTTTTTCTTTCTTTCTTTTTGAGGGGGCTGTTTATGTATGCTCGAGACATATTGTATCGGACTTCCATGCATAAAAATATTCGTCTCTCTGGACCGATTGTTGTGGAGGCATTATAGCCAGAGGGCCTCCTCGCCGAGCGGTTATTGAACCTGAACGTGACAGACGAAAGGGGGAGGTGTGTGTGAGAGGGGAGAGACGGTGAGAAGGAAAATGAGAAGGGGAAGGAGGGGGTAGAAAGAGAAAGGAGAGACAGGGAGAAGAGGAGATGAAGAGAGAAGAAGAGGATTGACAGAAGGGAAAACATTATGAAAGGTTGGTCGATCCTTAAGATTGATAATCATGATAATTGATACGGAGAAAATTCGAGGGTAAATCCTAACGACCATAATCCATCGTAAAGATTTGCAGGAAGTTATGATATTGGATTTTTTTTCAAACGTCAATAATTGATGACAAAACTCAATTAACCGGTTCGATACTGAATTCTGAAATCCCCTTAGACTTATACGCAGGCCGCCAGGTTCCCGTGTGGGATGGGTCAAGTCTTTTAGTTTGTTTTCGAACTTTAGCCCTGACTCCACATTATACCGTGGTAAGGGTTCGATACCCAGCATCAGTTTTGCCACCGAAGAATACAGATTATACCAAGGCGGAACTAAGGCGATACCTCCCTGCTATGGTTATATACAAGACAATCATTCCCTTTCGATGTTTTCTGGTGTTAGCAACGTTGTTCTATTAGGTGGCTCGTTTTGACAATGTTTTCAATGTGAAGAATGCATCTGGTCTTATTGCTCGGTGACAAGCTACATACGAAAACGTCGTGCCAGCTTTGGTACCTTGATACGGAAGACGGACGTGGATACAGTATTCAAAACCTTTTTTGAAACTGATCTAATGATATAGGTCCGAATGTGCTGAAATTAATATACATCTGTGGGTAGGTTGTGGATTTTAATTTCAAATATTGACATGCCAGATAAGCCTACAGAGAATCATTTTATAGACTGAGAGGTTGCCATGGAAATACATTAGGTTGGAAGGTTGCCAACCATTCATAAGTACAGTATGTCGATGTATGCGGTTGTTCAGCTTACCCATTTCCTTCGCATAACAATGGTCGTACATGTAGAATTCTACATAAATTAATGGAATAATGTATGGCAGCTTTCGAACCCAAGCAGATTTTCAAACGCAGTCCTCTATTTTGATGTATGCCTCACCCAAACAAACAAACAAGCAAAAATAAAGCATTTTGGGAAGTATTATATGCGACGTTTTAACCAATAATTGTTTCTGTATTCTCAAATGCTGTTTGCACATGACTAAAATGTTAATACCAGCTCATTTTGATAGTCTATAAAAGATGAACTCTGTCTTCACAATCTATTGTGTTGGCGTTTAGCGTCTTGCCGTTACACGATGTTATAATTAACAGGAAATGAGGGCTTCAGTGTAAACTTACGTCTATTTTTGTGTATCTTTTTTAACGAAATTGAAAATATAATCGTTGATTCATCATCTTTCCTTAATCTTTATCATAATGACCACAATCATTATAATGACGCCACGTATAATATACTGTAATTAGCAGCAGCAACAGAAAAGTACTATAGTAGTGATATCGTTGTAGTAGTAGTAGTAGTAGTAGTAGTAGTAGTAGTATAGTAGTAGTTGTAGTAGTAGTAGTAGTAGTTGTAGTAGTAGTAGTAGTAGTAGTAGTAGTAGTAGTATGTAGTATAGTAGTAGTAGTATAGTAGTAGTAATAGAAGTAGTAGTAGTAGTATAGTAGTAGTAGAAGTAGTTTATATTGACATTCATACTACATGCATATCATAATGGGTGATGTCCGTTATTCCGAAGGTTCGTTAATCCTCAAATGAAATAAGATTCATCATTCCAAAGAGTGAAAGTCCGAAAATGGAAAAAATAACGATCGTCAGTTTGTTTTAGGCGTAAGTAAACTTGAATTCGGAATAACGAATCTTTTTTATTTGATTTCGGATTAACGAACTTTCGGTTGTGACTTGATTTCAGTTCTGGAATGACGAACCTTCAAATAACTGAATAACGAACCCTCGGAATAACGAACTGTAACCATTCTTCCTTGGGTATCTGATGGGATGCAGCCGACTTGAAATTAGTAGCGGGTTTCAGCGATAGTTGAGGACAGAGGAGGAGGAGGAGGGGGAGGAGGAGGATAAAAATATAGATTGGTAGATAGATAGGCCTAGATAGATACTTAGTAGATAGATAGATAGATAGATATAGAGATAGATAGATAGATAAATAGATAGATAGATAGATAGATATAGAGATACACTGTAGATAGATAGATAGATATAGAGATAGATAGATAAATAGATAGATAGATAGATAGATAGATAGATATAGAGATAGATAGATAGATAGATAGATAGAAGAGAGCGAGAGAGAACAATGCAAATTCCGATGATAATTACGTAATTGTTAAGTTATAACACATTATAAGGTGCTATTACACTCTAGGAACAACGATGATGATAATAATAGTATACAAATATCGACTGCTGCAGAGGGAGATGGTAAAACTATTTGCACCGAGGTGATGTCTCAACAGTGCTATGTCCCGAGACGAAGTCGAGGAACATGGCACTGTTGAGACATCACCGAGGTCAAATAGTTTTACCATGGCCCGAAAGAAATCAGTCGATATTTGTTTTATATCCCTCTCGAGCATTTTACTAGAGTAATGACGGTTCCCTTTTGGAAAAGTGTGCAGGTTTTGTGAACGATAAATCTAACGTTTAGGCCGTAGCAGTGCAGCAGCAGTGCGTGCAGCGCGTAGCGAACGACACCGCTGCGCTGTTGTTGATTCCTACACAGAACTACACTACAGCGTGCAAAACTCTGAAAGATCGAGGAGGTCCAGGACTACGTTAGAAGTAGGCCTAAAGCGGCTTCGTTACCCAGATCATCTTCAAAATCGGTTTTAGTTTATTCCTAATTCGTACCTGATATGGTGTCCTCCTGCGATCATTCTGCCGTTTAATACTTGAAGCAGTCACTTTGTCAATTGAGCTGAATGCATTGATCACACGTCTACTAACGTTACACACCCACGCCATTGCACCACAGATTTCTGAATGCTGTCGCACACCGCGCGCTCCGCGCTCTAGCTCTCTTAGCGCTAGCTAGCTAGCTACAAGCCACAGGAGTAGACTGTCGCTCAAAAGTATCGCTACTACGCGCACTGCGTACATTCTGAAGTGAGAAATGTAGATATCGATCACACGATCACGATTGGGTGCAAATCGTGGATTCCCAAAAGTACTATATCCCGCTGGCTAGTAACCAATTGCACCGCATCCAGCTGCTCGTGCTAGCTAGTAAAACTACACCATGTTCGTGCTCTGTACAATCCTATGGCAAGAAGCTTTTCATGAGGGATATAATGATTATTATGACAGTGATAATTGCCGAAACATTGCATAGTGTATTTTGATGCCATTATAGGGCTCAGTTGTAAAACAGGCCCCTCGGCTGTGAACAAGACTACTCTGTGTGTTTTAAAAGAAGATTAAATGAAAAGTAGTACATGTATAGTGATCATGATTATAATGAAAATACCAGTACTAAGAGAGTCTGCACTTACAAGAACAAAAAGACTGGAAACGATGATGATGATGATAATGATGATGATGATGATGATGACGATGATGATGAGAATATGATTTATAAGTAGAAGAAGAGGAAGAAGAAAAGAGGAAACAAAAATAATATTTGCAATGGCAATATTCCTATAAAATAAGGAGACCTGTAACTGTAGCGAATGCACAAAGAAACGAACAACATGCTTGCCTGCCATCAGCATTTTCACACATCATTTCTCACATTTCCATGAACGAAGTACGTGTAATATAATTTGTTCTCAATTGTGTTGAAAGGTAGTCCCGATTATGAATCGGATTGCTCTTCGAGCCGTCTTCAATTCTGGTATATTTGAGACCCCACCGTAGAAATCACATCATCTTGTTTTGAGCATGGAGCTATATACTGGTATTTATAGCTCCGTGGTTTGAGCGTATAACTTAAGAAAATTATAGTTGTTTTTGTGTTTTTGTCTTTGTAAAGGGGATGTATGCAAAGGAAATTTGTAAACTTTTAAAGTAACCGCAACTAAATTGTTCGCTTTAGTTAAATTGTGTCCTCTTTTTTCTTTTTTCTTTTTTTTTTTTTGGGGGGGGGGTCCTTTGTTTTCTATAAGCTCTCTGGCAGTTGTATTGTTCTCAAGTGGGAGGAAATGTTTAGATAGCATACGTGTCTGGCGAGGTCTCTGCCTCTGCCAACCTCACGTTATAGTATGTGCTAATGCCTTTGTGATTTTCTCATTCGGGCCTCCTCACGTGCTCAACGCAAAGATTGTTCGAGGGACATTCCAGGCAATTGATATAATTTCACAGTATAATGAATACGGTAGCACATAAATCGTTAACGTCATGTACAGATTTGTGAAATTTATTGTGGTCCTTGAGCATGATAAACATATAAATTGAAAACCCAAATCATACTTCACTGAACAAGGATGATGACATAGAAGCTCACTTGCATGTTCCAATAATGCAACGTAATTCGATGGAAATATACAATATATACAATTTCACCTGTGTAGAATTTATGCATCCTTTCTTCTTTTGTTGTGCTTCCTTGAGCACTCAATCATGCATTCTTGTGTGAAGCTGCTACGTCAGTCATCCTCGTTCATTGTGATTTGTTATGAATTTTGAACAATTTCTATTCCTCCTTCCCATAAATCACTGTAAATTCTGGAACTCTGTATCCAATATAACCAATATTTAGATGTTTATACGCAAAAGTCTCAAACTCATCCGGATATCTCGAAGAACAGGATGCCCTGTGATAAGGTGCGGACTTGGAGGGAACCACCGTGCTTTTAAAAGATGAAGGGCATGTGTGTTAAGGAAGAAAAGGGGGGGGGAGAGAAAGATCGAGAAAGTCTGGATAGTACTGGTAATCGGAAAGAATAGGGGTTTGTCACCGTGGCGTCTTGGCGAAGGTCTCGGGAGAGCACATTATTTTCATATTATATCATCTATGGGCCGACATAACACCAGCCTCTCCTCAAGACGTGAGAGATCCTCACGAAGAAGAGGATGCCCTGTGATAAGGTGCGGACTTGGAGGGAACCACTTCGTTCCCGTTTGTTCTCAGCCGTTTCATCTTAGTTCTGTATCAATACTCTTGGGCCCGCTTGCTTAATGACCTGGAATCCAATTGTATTGTTGAGAGAGAACTGTTACAAAATTCACTAGATGGCCATGAGGTAGAAAGGAAAATTCCTTACAGAGGATTTAAAGAAAATAAAACATGAATACCCGTGGTTTGATGCTATCTGTGAACAATGCTATGGCACAGGCGGTGTCATTACGTTAGCGTTGAATCATGGTCTCCACAAGGCTCCCGCATTTAAAATCTTCGCTTTCTCTGTCTATGTCTGTCTGTCTGTCTGTCTGTCTGTCTATCTGTCTGTCTGTCTGTCACGCCATTTATTGCACAAAAAAAGTACAATGCGCTTGACAATATGAATTGGAACTACCATCATAAAATAAGGAGAATGGCTTGTATGTCGCATGGCTTGCTCACTGGTATACGAGAGATCAATGTTGAGCCAGACATGCAGGGGCGTGTCATCAAAATTTTAGTATTGACGTGCAGACAAGCTCGACACGCAATGCACGACTGGCACGACGAAACCTAGATCTGGCTAAAGGTGTCGCCACTTCTGCATGTATACCAGAGTTACCAAGTCTCACGCATTCTGCGTGAGACTCAAGCATTTTGGGGCAGTCTCACGATCTCACGCATGGCACCCATTTTTCTCACGCATTGGTCGAAGTCTGCAACTTGGGCCTATAATAAGGAGCATAGCTCAAAGGATTAGAGTGATACAACATGTAGTTGCAACTGAAGGTATATTTTCCTTTTGTCTTTCAAAATAAGTAAAAGATACTCACATAAGTATACACCTGATCGCACCATTAAGAGCTAAGAATTGAAAAAGCTCCCTACCGTGGGAGGCCAAAGGGGGGAAAAACCCCTCCCGCACCCTCGCTCGCGCACATTCGCTCGCCGAGATGCCGAGTCATGAAAATCTCACTCATAAAAATCTTTTGAACTTGGCATCCCTGATATACTAGAAGAGTATACCTTACAATGTCTAAAGTAAGAATGCTTCACCATGCACAGGTTGGGTTTTATGGGTGCGATGAATGTCAGATAAGCAGGGGGGGGGGGGAAAGAAGTTTCATCGAAGTAGATTCCTACGATAGGGAAGTTATAGAATTGAGTTACAGTTCGTTTTTCTGAAGATTCGTTATTCCTAATGTTTGAAATCCGAAAATGGAAAAATAAGGCTCTTTATTCGGAAGGATTGCTTATCATTCCGAAGGCTCGTTAATCCGAAAACGAAATAAGGTTTGTCATTCCGGAGGTTCGTCAATATGAAAATGAACAAAAATGGTTCGTTATTCAGAAGGTTCGTTAATCCCAAAAAAAAGTAAGTAAAAAGAAAAGAAAGGTTCGTTATCAATCCATATGCGTAGTATGGTTCGTAAAGCGGAATGTTTTTTTAGTAATCTTGTTTTTTCCCCATTTTCTTAATTCCGAACCTTATTTCATAATTGGATTAATGAACCGTCGAATTATAACGAACCTTATTCTATTTTCGGATTAACGAATCTTCGGAATAGTGAATACAGTAATACCACGAAACAGGGCCATTATAGTCACGATGCAAATTGGAGGATGTCAAGACACCACAGGCCTTCTATATTCGACCTGAACATTAATATTCACTAAAAATTCATTTTCCACATATAGTCAGTAAGAATGAGCTGCATCCTCCACATCTAACAATGATGTTCTAATAAATGGCAACGAATTCTTTCAGGGGAAGAGGGGTTGTAATTATTTCGCTGTCTACTAAACACATGCGTTTTCATAGTCTGGTGTACAACCAAAGTGAAAATGTTGTACAAGGATGCCATCTTACCTGCGTGTGCCGTTACGACCACCATCACTGTTCGTTGAAAGCATGAGAAGCCTTCAAATTCTAATAACTTTCATATTCATTGTCCAGATTTTTGACGAACCTTCTTCCCTGCCTCTGGCCCTCTGATTTAATCTTTTATCTGAATCAACTTGAACCTGATGTGATTGCCCTTTTAGGAACAAAGTGCAGCTACAGTTGACGTCAGTGAGCGTAGTAGTTGTCTCACTCCTGTAAATAACTATCCATAGACGCACGTGTTCAAAATTCAAAGCACTGTATATAAAATAATTGGAACATTAAGTATCTTCGGCGGTGCTTCATATTTATGCACATCAACTTATTTCACTTCAGTCCTGAGAGTGGAGGTTTAACTTCTGCTCAAACTCCGCTGTGTGGTTTTGAAAAAAGACTACGGTTTTACTTTGAAAAAAAAATAGCCGTTTTCTTTTTTAATATACGCGTAATAAACCAATGTTTTTCCCTCTAAGTTTAAGAGAAAGCGGGTCCAGACTCTAAATGAGGCGTATATTGTAGACTAATTCAGCCTCCTCAGATACACCTGTTATATATTTTTCAAACAGGATTGTGTCGCTCGGGTTTTTGTTTTTGTTTGTGTTTTTGCTTTTACATTTTTTTTTTCAGATTTATTTTGGTATCTTTGTTATGAAAAAAAATGATGGGACTGGGACTGGTCCATTTTGTTTACACGTGTGAGACCAGTAGCTTTTTCCATGTGCTTTATTCCTGGATTTCAGGAATATGAGACTAAGGGAGGGCAAACGATACTCACAGAATAAAAGTATACACTGCAGAGGTGATACATAGAGGGGGGTTAAGAGAGAGAAATAAAAAAACAACAAACAAACAAACAAACAAAAACCTTCACATCTGCAGCGATTCTGGGCTCACGGTTACCGCAACTCACTGTTTTACAAATTTATAGCTACTTAACCCAGTTTGCCTGTGCTTCGTATTTTTATCTGTACCTTTCTTCCATTCTTGTCTGTCTCGTTCCTTGTCGCTGTACTTCGGAGTCACGCCACGCCAAGCCTCCATGCATCTTTTATATCTTCCATCACACTCCGCCAGCAGCTCTTCGCTTCGTAAGATTCTTAGGCGACTGGATGTTATATCGCTACCTATAGCAGGCCTACATTGCTTCGAATTCGAATTTTCTTTATAAAATACAAGCTTAGAATTGTCTTAGAATTGGTATTTTTATTTCAGTTCAATGGCATCTATAATAATTGTATGTGATATCATATTAACTCCTATCCGCTTTGACAAATATCATTGCATCTATACATACAGTCAAATCTGTCTGTAGAGGCCTCCCAAGGGAGACGAAATAAGAGGTCATTAAAGACAGGTGACCGCTATAGACAGGGTCCTCAATGTATTGCTTTTCTTTCGGGACAATTGCTTTTAATGGCTGTATACAGCAGGTGGCCACTAAGGAAGGTTTGGCTGTAGTGGCTTGGCTTAATCTATAGTATTGTCATCCGCTCGTAGCGCCGTTATAATATGCAACTGTTTCTGGATTGTTTGTTGGGGTTTGTTCCTTGTCACTTTTGAACGGGTTTTAGGATCAAAACCAAACAGGTTGATGAGAAAAATGTGCTGAATACTGTAAGTAGTTTTGACCTACCCTGCATACAGTCTCATCAAGGTTTTTTAAATGAAATACAGTAAAATCGTAATTGTATATCCCACTCCTTCATTTCTCTCTCTCTCTCTCCGCCCCACCCCCCTTCTACCTCTTTCCTGTCCTCTGCAAACCTCCATCCCTCTACCTATCTATAATACTTAAATCTCCCTATCTTTTCTCTTTCTCTACGTCTATCTTCTATCTCTCCCTTTCCTTCTCTCTTTCTCTCCCTCTATATCTCTCTCTGGCTGTTATAGATCTATCTGTCTCAACTATCATCTCACTCTCTCCCATCCCTCCCTCTCCCTCCCGATCTCTCCCTCTGTCTCACTTTTTTATATTCCTTTCAGCGTCTTCGTCTCGTGCTTGTACTCCTGCCGGATGCTGTGACACCGGCACTCTTTTCAGCTCAGATGGCTTCATTAAGGCTCGTAATTGGTAGCAAGTGTGTCTGATGACACGGAGGGGGCGCTCGATAGACGGGACTTGATGAGGGCCGAGCCAATGCCACCTGCCGTATCGGGGGAAGCTGGACTAGAAGACACCGCCTTGCCTCCCTCAACATCGATCACTTCGCCCTGTCATAACCGTCTCATGAGTCTTGTATGCCGACTCCGACGGTACACATCACAAACTTAAAGAGTCATGTACAGACAAACATTGCTCATAATTCTAGATAACGTCAAAGGAGAAATCCAGTCAAAATATAAGTTATTCTGGAGAAAAAGAGTAAAATCTTACGAGTTCTACGGTAAAAATTTGACTGAAATCAGATGAAAAATAAGGCGGTTATGACATTTTGAAATTTTGCTAATTTCTGCAAAACAGTTCTTGTACAGTGGATATGACTACGCAAATGAGTGAGCTAGCCTCACAATTTCCCATTGATTGTGTGCAAAAAAAAAAAGATGACGAAAAGTCAATGTTTCTGTCATTGAAGTCTGAAACATTGATGGTTAAATAACTTCAGAATAATGATCAGTTCGATAGACGAGGATTTCAGCCTCGGGCATAATTGCGTTGAATGAAAAATTGGAAATTTCAAAATTTTATGTACATGTACAATCTATATGGCAAGTTGTGAGGGGATGACATGCTCACTTTGCCATTTGCAGATTCATAGTGACCGTTCAAGAACTGTGTCCCGAAAAAAGAAAATACGAAACTTCCAAATGTCATAACTTCCTTATTTTTCGTCCGATTTTGATCAAAATTATACCTTTCAACACGTAATATTTTACTCTTATCAGACTAACTTATATTTAGACTGGATTTCCCCTTTAACACAGTGCTTTTTTTGCTGATATTATAGTGTCACATTGCATAGGTACCTAGCTACAGATGCGAGTGGCCAACATTCGTGAACTGAATATATTCATTTTGATCGAACTTGAATTTATTTGTCATATTTCACGACCAAATACAAGATAACAATTGACAGACAATAGCACAAAATATCACAATACTGTTCGAAACAAAGAAAATAATTGAACAGGTAAATGCAATGATATACATGTACACCACTTATAAGGAAATACATAACATATAAGGCTATCTTTCAATAAATAATGGAACCAGGGCTTGGGTCCATAACGAAAAGACACGTGAAATATGACGGAACTAAAAGCAATGCTTGTAAAAATGCATACATACTAGATAGGTAGAGCACATGAAGTGCTCAGCCACAGTAAGACCACATTAAGAGCACCATGTAGTTTGAGGGAGTGAAATTTACGAAAAGTCTGACAATATCAAGTTAAAACAATATTACATTTTAATTGTTCGGTTAATCCATGCGCCATCATCGCTTTATAAGACAATGTGTGAGAAGACTGAAACAACAAGGACAACAATGTACAGAAAACATGAATAGAATTAAACCTTTTCATTTTTCTAACATGATGAAAATGTACTTGGATGTCTTCGTTCATGAGGCAGGGGAATGATATATTGTTACAACTCACTTCTCGCCGTGGTGATTTCGTTATTCCTCGACGAGGGCTTGCACTCCGTCTTCGCAGCGAACGTCGGAACTGTTTCGCGTTCGATGACCACGGAGGCAACTTCGGCATGACGATATTAGGTTTTGTTTATTCCGGAAAGAAATAGTTTGGACTTTAATCAAACCCTGATTGTAAACAGTTTAAGACCGATGAGTTATAGAGTGTTGAGTTAAAAAAGCACTTGTTGACTAATGTCAGTAACCGGAGTAAAGTTCATGCAATTATGGCCATATTGCGAAGCAGTGGTTAGGTTTTCTTTACATCATAAGTAGTTAGGAGATTGGTATGAAGCCGGCATTTAAGCAACGTTAAAGTGGAAGTTGAGGTTTCACGTTAAGTATTGACTGAACTGTGTGTATGGGCACGTATGAGTTTGTGTGTTTGTTATGTTCCTTGTACCACCACCATATTTGTATCCGAACTTGGAAGACTGAAATGAAACTTATAATTTCCGGAATCATTGTGTTTTGTGCTACTTTGTCTGAGTACCGTATTTAAATAGTTAACACTGGACCAAAAAGCAATCATACGCCTTCACCAACTCTGACAGATATTACCATCAACTATGTCAGCAAAAAGTACAACGAATTAGTAATTTTCTTTTTTTTCCTTTAAATAAACTGGAATTCTCTGTGTTTTTTATCGAATTTATAGACTCCTTATTCAGCGATGGCGTTACTGAAATTCTAAAATTCACATCTTTAAAAAAGTGCGTGAGTTTTCTCAAACTTTACCGGTGCCTTAGTATATTATGTACTGTTGTAGTTGTAGTATAATGAATAAGATATATATGAAAATATATATTCTAAGTTTGCATCATGGTGGCAACATGTAAACAATATGCCTTCTTCAATTGCTAAATGATTTGGATTATTGTGAAAAATTTAAAGACCTTCTGTCAGGGTATTCTCTTCTTGCGATGAATCATGCATTGATTTCACCGTATATTTGACTATTGCAATATTCTGGTGTGAGTTTCTTCAATTTGTTTCCCTCTACAAATGAAATATGTTAAGATCGCAACTGCTTATCTGTAAATTAACAAACATGTCAGGAAATAAGGAACCAGTGGGACTCGAACCTGTCATCTACCGTGCAGGCCTTGCCTACTGGAAATGCAAGTAGATTTAGGGTCTATATTCAAAATAACAATTAGTACAAGTTTTATTGATGTACCATTACTAGATTACAGATTGGAACTCCAAATACAAAATTATCTTTTGTGCAGTTCTATTTCACCCCGGCCAGGAAATCCAGGAAATCAGTCTTATTTTACACTGACGTTAGTCAATACATGCAGACATACCCTTGCCATATTCTTGTTTTCTTTTCTTTCTTATTTTGCTCATTTTTCGCTTTCGTTAAAAAGCTACCCTATTTTGATTACGGGAAACTACTTTTTTGTATAATTATCTGTGTAATGGTACTATTATTACAATAATATGTATGAAAATATATAATTTATAATGAAACTTTCATTTCACGTGTTTCACGATATCATACACAATTCAACTATATATACCTCACAAATAATGTTAAAGAATTCCCATACAATCATGCAAGTTATCATTTGGAAATGATAATCTAAAGATGCAGGCTACCACCTCGCGGAATACAAAATGTATTTAGTCTGCGAGAAAAATAAGGGCAAATTTTTGAAAAATTTTCTACGATTAACGCGATTGCCACGATTGACCCCCAAGATCTGTTTATGACCTTGTAAGATCACCGCGATTGCTTCACGATTAAGACCACGATTTCAATCGTGGCGTCAATCGTGATAGTGGGAACGCCGCACAAAACGAAATGGCACTCGGGATATTTTAGTATTTGTCGTTCTATAATCCAGTATAGTGCATGATGGCGTGCACTATTTGTATATTAGTACATGGGCAGTTATAGCAAGACGCAAAGCTGGTCCAATAGTGTGCTTGCTCAATACAATCCATACCCAGTATAGCAGGTATTAGACACGGGTTCCAAAGAATCTCGTGAGTTACACGAACATAAATGTCGAAGTTAGTTTTCTTCCTGTCAAGATTGTTGTCATACAGACGATCTAATGAACACATATACACAATACAACTACAGGTACAATTCAACTGTAGTGTATAGTTCTCGTGTTCTTGTACAACTGTCGATTTCTGCTCTTATTTGTATACTTATGTATAAGAAATAAGTGAAAGAACGCCATGATAGCACTATTACCGTTTTACCGTTAGGTGATGACGAAAGTGAAAAAAAAACCCCAAAAGAGGTTCACCGGAAGTAATACACCTTAAGAGCTGTTTGGATACTATGGTTGCTGGCTACTGAATGCTTTACATTCGATAATATCAATTACAACATGTCGGGCCAGAGCGGTATCCATCGCTCGCGAAAGTGAATTAGGTGCAGTTTGTTCTGTGTTCAATACTACTGCATGCGAGGACACGATTAGCCTTTTGTTAAGGCCCTCTCGCTGTAATGGCTGAGCGAAGCTAGCCCAGCCGAGCGCGACACTCAGCTGGGCGCTCTTCACCATATAGCGAAAGGGCCTTGACAATAGGTTAGGACACGATTGGCGTAAATACTCAATCTTGAGTGATACACGCCATTAAAACCAAAACAACAACAACAACAACATCACGTACTATCAGAGTTTTACACACTTACTTCTGACCAGGAGAGGGCGCTTCCGGAATCAAAGTCAGTTTACTTCACATTCTTTGATTAAAAAAATACTACCAATTAAAAAAAAAATGAATAAATCGATATCCCGGCATATCGTGCTAGCTAGACAAATATTTCCGATATATATCAAGCAAATTCTTTCGTAGTACAAGATGAATATTCAGGTCCTGCTGAGTACTATGATTGAGCTTTAAAGCAAATGAAATCAATTTGCTTTACCAACAGATTATACACCCTTACACTTTGAAAAGCGATCATATTATCAAGGGTCAAAGCCATGGAAATGATACACCAAACTCATCTTTAAGTTGCTGGTTGAAAGGTTTATAATACCTCCTTAGGATTGCAAGCGTATTGTTGGCAATGATGGGATGCTTCCGGCCCTTAAAACGCGGATTGGGACAGACTGGTTCTGACCCAAGCGGAAAAGACTCGCAGTAGAACCCTGTTTCGCTATTGTAGTTAAAATGTCCCTTTTGAAAGAATGCCGGTAGGTCTAGAAACCTCTCCACTTGCCACATGATAGGCAAGGGATCATCAATGAAGGCTTTGCCATCAATTACTAGCAAGTGGTCCCGACCATAGACCGATGCTAGTTTACGCAGCCCCTCGACGTAACGTCCATGTGATATTATGCTGTTTTCCTTGACACCACGTGTTGTCTTATTGATTACCGTCTTCTTAAACGTCTCTCTAACGAAGTTAAATTTCCCTGTCAGACGAAGAGGGTTGTGAGCCGATAAAGGCAAGCTAATGACGCCCAAACTCTCTAAAACGGTGAGCACGTGGACGTAATCAGAGATGGCGCGCTCGACAGCGTCCTTGATGATGACAATCACCTTTGTATTTGGAGGGAGATAGGCCTTCAGTCTTTTCATACTTATCAGCGGAAACGAAAGGTAGCTCGGAGCCTCGGTAATGGTGAGTTGAGCAGGTGTGGAATATGTCATCTTTTGACGCCATGAATGGATACCCTGCTGATTGAGGTACTTTGAGCTAGGGTAGGGCGTCTCCCCAGGAACCATGCTGACTGCGGGGTGATGTGCCATGAACTTACGCAGCATGGTTGTACCGCACTTCTTGACGCCGACGATCATAGCCTGTGGTAGTCTGTGTCGACAACCCATTGCCTTGAACTCTCTTGAATTTGGTTTCCACGCTTGGCAGTCCCCAGCACTGAGGCTGTAAGGCGAGTCATGCTTTTTCGCTTCGCTTCGGAAAGGAGTTCTTTGAGGTGCAACACCGTCACCTGTACTCGTTGTTACACCTTCACCTGTTTTCGTGGTGTGTTTGTTCGGCTTTCTTTGGATTGCATCACTCGCTCTCTGCTGTCCTTTTCGAGAGGATGGTTTTGTCTCCATAGCAACCGCTTCATCTTCCATCGCAAACCCTGAATCCTCTATCATTTCATTTTCCGTGATGTCACTGAATTGACTCGACGAGCGAACTGCCAAGGGTTTTCTCTCATTCTCATTTGTACGCTCTGTCCCTAAAGGATATACATCATCTTAGAAAGGGACGTCAATGTGCACGGGGAAATTAAGTACAACTCAACGAAAGGATTATTAATTGTAAACGTAACAGGCATCGTCCTTCAAGGCAGAATTCATATGACTTAATTGCCTCGATGTTATGTCGAGAACGGAAGTTTGTCAGACAATTGCTTTACAAGGAGACTTGATTATCATAATTCCGTTTATATTTTTCGTTTCCCTAGCTGTCACGTGCTGACTCCAAAAGAAAAGCAACATATTAAGATAAAATCTAAAATTTCGATTTCAAAAACATTTTCTTATACTGGTATTAACATTTATTCGTAACAGGGTCTAACATTGTCTCAACTTGAACTAGGTTTTGTTTATTGCCCTTAGGCAAGAAAATGCATTTCTACTCTCCCGGGAATTTATTTTTACATGAAATCTTTTACAAAAAAACCCCACAAGAACATTAATCATCATTTTTGACAGAAAAAGACGCAGATTTCAAGGGGAAATCCGGTCCAAATATAACTTAATCTGATAAAAACAAAGAGTAAAATCTTATGAGTCCAACGGTAACAATTTGACTGAAATCGGATGAAAAAGTGAGGAAGTTATGACATTTTGAAGTGTTGCTTATTTCTGCAAATTAGTCCATATACAGTGGATATGAATATGCAAATAGCAATGAAATAGGTGAGCTGATCATGTCAGAACCTCACAATTCCCCATTGATCGAGTACAACAAAAAATGACGAAAATTCAATGTTTCTGTCAATGAAGTCTGAAACATAATGTTATGAATTGTTGAATAACTTTAGAATAGTGATCACTAAGATATACAGTACCAGGATTTCAGCCTTGGGCATAATTGCGTTTGAATGAAAAACTGGAAATGTCAAAATTTTATGTACAAACTATATGGTAAGTTGTGAGGGGATGACATGCTCACTTTGCCATTTGCATATTCATATTGACCGTTCAAGAACTGTTTCCTGAAAAATTAGTAAAACTTGAAAAATGTCATAACTTTCTTATTTTTCACCAGATTTCGATCAAAATTTTACCGCCGAACTCGCAATACATGTATTTTGCTCTTTCTTATCAGACTAACTTATATTTGGAATGAATTTCTCCTTTAATGAGCTTACAGAGACTATGCAACGCAATGCACATGCCCGTTGCCTTGTATTGATTCATATGTAGCCAAAAGAAATCTATAAATGCGTACCAAATATCTTTTTAGTAATTTTGATGCAAATTACTTGAAAATGCCCACAAAACAAACAAACAAACAAATAAACAACACCTTCCAAACCAAGATCCTGCCGGTGACATCGCTGAGTCAAACACTGGTAAAGCTGCAGTCGTAACTGTAAGATTGAATGTGAGAACAGTGGCAAATAATTACGAGCAGGAATTTACCTTCTCATTCAGCAACCAACTGTCAGCTTGTCAGAAACTGGCGCCACAATAACAGTTAGCACAAGTTACGCGTATTGCACGAAACTCGCAACAAAACTTGAAATGGGTGCTGATTGACTGCTTTTACAGGAGTGACGTTTGTTAGTGTTAATCGACAACATGCAGTACTGACAACATGGAGAACTAACACGCGCACGGATGAGCACACATTAGAAAATATTACTACACGCAACAGCACAAGGGCACAGGTACGGGGTGCCGAATACCCACCCTGTTTCTGAAGATTGTTTTGTATACCCAGGAAATCTTAACCAAGATTATTTGGGTATGAGATGCAAACAGTGCTGTTAGTCATGCAAACACCGAGAATATCCCACTATTTACTTGGTGTGCACGCACTTGAGATTGCTATAAAATGAAGCAATTTGTGAGAAAGAGAGAGAAAGTAGGTTGATTCTATTTGACTAAGTTATCGTAAGATAAGACTTAAAGAGCAAGAAGTATTAATCGCTTATTCTTTAAGCAATTGTTTGAGCACCGCCCTAGCGTAAGCCAATGCTATGAGTTCAAAAATTGATTCTGTATTTTTTTTTCAAAAAAATAAGAAAGAAAGAGTCATTGATTTTGGGTGAAACACAAAATTGATGACTTCTCGTTCATCCTCACTGTAACAAAGGTCTTTGATGAATTTTCCTCCTATCTAATTGGTATCTTCGAAAAACGTATTGGGGCAAGTTATGACCGTTTCAGCAAGACATGAATTACATTTATTTGTTGCATGAGCGATTCCGCGTGTCCAGAAGATAAATTCGGAGCAAAGCAATTATACATACTGTCGTACATGTTTTGAATTGATTGTAAGCGCTTTGGGCATTGTGGGAAAAGCGCACTATAAATAATAGTAATAATAATAATACATATGTAATAATAAAAAGCACAAGGCCATCATTGAATAATCATTACTGAATATGTGTTCTGTACGAAGAAGAGATTACGTGCCACGCATTGGTACGTCTTCGGAAAAGTAACCCTTACTTCTTGGTGTGCACTACTCCCCCTAACAAAAATGTCCTGTACGTGCCTGTGGTACTCCCTGTGGTACTCCCTGTGGTACTTGTCGGCACCACACAATGTACCACACAAAATCGATGTTACCACAGGAACTGTATCGTACTTGTCAGTACCACACAATGTACAACACAATGATGTTACCCCACAGGCTTGTAGGGTACCTCCTGTGGTACCTTTCAGTACCACACAATGTACCACACAAGTACAAATATATGTTACCACAGGAACTGTGTGGTACTTTATCACAGGCTCGTGTGGCACTCCCTTATGATACTTGTCGGTACCACAAAATGTACCACACAAATATATGTTACCACAGGAACTGTGTGGTAATCACAGGCTCGTGTGGTACTCCTGTGATACTTGTCGGTATCACACATGTACCACTCTAACATATTATATCAGCGCGGGTACTGTGTGGTACTGTCTCACAGGCTTGTAAGGTACTCCTGTGGTACTTGTCAGTTCCACACATGTACAACACAAACATATGTAAGCACAGGCACTGTGTGGTACAGGACAGTACCACAGGACAGTACCACAGAAATTGTCCTGTGGTATTTTGGGACATGTTCTTTTTTTCTATTTTCTTTTTTTTATTGCACATGTGGCACTTCGTATGTGTACTTCGTATGTGTAGCTCGTTGCTGCTGTTGATGGTATTTTTTTTATCTGTAATCAATTTGAAAGATTTATCCGAGCTCTTTTTTACTTTTTTCCTCTCTGTTCCATTTTGTTTTACCCCTTCTCTTTGATTTCTCTTGATTTCTCCGTTCGTCCCCTCTCGATTTATATGTTGCTGCTATCTTTGCATTACTTTATTCGCTTCCATACCTTTTTGCGAATACTTATTCAAACCTGTTCGCGAGTACTTATTTTTCTCTCTGCTTCGCTTTGTTTCTCTCCTTTTCATGATCCCTGTTAGTTTCTTCTCTCTCTCTCTCTCTCTCTCTCTCTCTCTCTATTTTCTGGTTGTCTTCTTTTTATTTCTGATGCCCCAGTCACACAGTGCCTTACGATAGGTTACGTCCGCCGCGGATAGATACGGATGAGTGGACGCAGAGGGACGCAGCGTGGACGCAGGCATCCGCAGGGTCGTATGTAGACGAAACCTTCCGTAACTAATCCGTAAAGAAACGCAAAATGACGGCGCCAAGCCTGCGAAATTTTGAAACGTTCAAAATTTCGCAGAGGGACTCCACGGATGCAGCCTTGCGCAAGTAACCGTAACTAAACGTAACTATCCGTAACTGAACGTAACTATCCTTAGCTTGGACGCAGACCATCCGCAAAAATGTTTACCTCCACCGTAAGTATCCGAAATTAACCGCAAGTTAACGTATCACAACACTTACGTCCGCTTACGGACATTTACGGACAGTTACGGATGCTGCGGGCGATTGCGTTCCTTGACGTTTTCCGTTTTCCACTCCCATGGGAATAGAGAGGCGTGGAAAACCACACCACCCGTGTTGCCAAGATGCAACGCATGTACCTGAAGGAATACTACAACATAGTCGGAGCGGTGGAGTGGCAAAACCGAATGGTCGAGTTATGAAATTTCTCTCATAGATGGTCATTTTTTACGGCACCCACATACAGATGACATCGGTTGACCATCGGTGCTGATTTTTTTTCCTTACACTTTTTGAATGTATATTATTCGAAAAAGGTCAATATTTAGGGTAGGGGATGGGGTGACAGCATTTTATTTACTTTTCTGGCCAAGGAGGGTGTGGGACAGCGATAATTATAAAATAAGAACGAATTTAGTATTTCTCTTACAGTCTTAGCCACTTTACACTCCTGAATGTGGATTACATTTTTTATATTGTATGTTGATAGGGGAGGGGGTGTTTTAAAGTCCATTTTTTAATCTGGAAATTTATTAAGCATTACTTTATAATAACAGTCTCCTTAACATAACCCATTAAGTCATGAATATCGATGAACAATGAAAACGTAACCAAAGTTTGTCTATTCCATGACTGTAAATTTTATTTTCTTCCTCTATTGTTTAACTTATCGATAAATATTGTATTTTATTTGTGGTATAATTGTATTATGTATTTTGTACATTAATGATATATATCAATATTTGAGTTGAACAAATAAAATTCAAACTTCCAAGTTAAAAATTTCATTTTTCTTTTATTGCTACAAAACATATTTAATGAATACTAAAAGTCCTCACAACTTGTTCATGATTTCAGTTTTCCCCAGTGTACATAAGACAGTCCAATATGTGATAACCTTGCTGTCATGAATACACTGACTGAGCAGGGATCGGCACAGAAAACCACATTGTCCATGATAATTCGTAACAATCTGTACCTATCCGTAATTATCCGAAAATATCCGGAACTCTCCGTAAATATTTGCAACTCTCCGCAAGTGTTCAGAAGTATTCGGAAGCGAACGCAAGTCGAAAAAACAAATTACGTGTCAATTCGTAAGATTATCCGCAAGCTGACGCAAGTATCCGTATCTGTTCGTATCGCCCGCATTTTTCCCGTATGTTTTGTAAAATTTTCTGGTGACGGCAAGAAATCCGCAGGAGTCCGCAGAAAAATTGACTTTTTTGGACGTAACGCCGGACGCAGAGCATTATGTGACTGGGGCCTTATTTGCTTCCACACCTGTTCGCGAATATTTATTTATTGTAACATCTCTCATTCAGCTCCCTCGGTGTTTCTTCTCTTTTTAGGTGATCCGAGTATCCTTCGGATCACCTTCTGTATCTGTACCGATTCTTTCTTCTTCTTCTTCTTCTTCTTCTTCTTTCTTTCTTTATTTCTGGACAAAAGTTGTGTATCTACTTACTCAGAAAGTCATAGGCGTACCCAGGATTTTTTAGAGGGGGGTGTTCAGTGGCGTACCGTGGGTCAAGACATTGGGGGGGGGGCGCACCTCATGGCCGGAAGCAACATCAGAATTGCATAATTGTACAATTAAATGCGAGCGAGCGGAGCGAGCGAGCTTGAAAATTTTGATATTTTACAGTCCCAAAACTGCCGTTTGTAGCTATGTATAATAATATATGTATATATATATATATATATTTGCTTTGGAAATTAAGGGGGTTGCACCGGGTGCAACTGCTGGCAGTTGCTGGCAGTAACATCAGGAGAATGGCATAACGATTAAATGCGAGCGAGCGAAGCGAGCGAGCTTGAAAATTTTGACATTTTAAGTCCCCAAACTGCCGTTGGCAGCTATATTTTTTTGCTTTAGAAATTAAGGGGAGTGGGCGCACTGGGCGCAACTGCTGGTAATTACTGACAGCAACATCAGGAGAATTGCATATGCGAGCGAGCGAAGCGAGCGAGCTTGAAAATTTTGACATTTTACAGTCCCAAAACTGCCGTTTGTAGCTATATTTTTTCGCCTTAGAAATTAAGGGGAGGAGAAGCACCGGGCGCAACTGCTGGCAATTACTGACAGCAACATCAGGAGAATTGCATAACGATAAAATGCGAGCGAGCGAAGCGAGCGAGCTTAAAAATTTTGACATTTTACATTCCCAAAACTGCCGTTTGTAGCTATATTTTTTCGCTTTGGAAATTAAGGGGAGGGGGCGCACCGGGCGCAACTGCTGGCAATTGCTGACAGCAACATCAGGAGAATTGCATAACGATTAAATGCGAGCGAACGAAGCGAGCGAGCTTGAAAATTTTGACATTTTACAGTCCTCAAACTGCCGTTTGTAGCTATATTTTTTCGCTTTAGAAATTAATGGGAGGGGCGCACCGGGCGCAACTGCTGGCAATTACTGACAGCAACATCAGGAGAATTGCATAACGATTAAATGCGACCGAGCGAAGCAAGCGAGCTTGAAAATTTTGATATTTTACAGTCCCAAAACTGCCGTTTGTAGCTATGTATAATAATATATGTATATATATATATATATATATATATATATATTTGCTTTGGACATTAAGGGGTTTGCACCGGGTGCAACTGCTGGCAGTTGCTGGCAGTAACATCAGGAGAATGGCATAACGATTAAATGCGAGCGAGCGAAGCGAGCGAGCTTGAAAATTTTGACATTTTAAGTCCCCAAACTGCCGTTGGCAGCTATATTTTTTCGCTTTAGAAATTACGGGGAGGGGGCGCACCGGGCGCAACTGCTGGTAATTACTGACAGCAACATCAGGAGAATTGCATAACGATTAAATGCGAGCGAGCGAAGCGAGCGAGCTTGAAAATTTTGACATTGTACAGTCCCAAAACTGCCGTTTGTAGCTATATTTTTTCGCCTTAGAAATTAAGGGGAGGGGGCGCACCGGGCGCAATTGCTGGCAATTTGACAGCAACATCAGGAGAATTGCATAACGATAAAATGCGAGCGAGCAAAGCGAGCGAGCTTGAAAATTTTGACATTTTACATTCCCAAAACTGCCGTTTGTAGCTATATTTTTTCGCTTTGGAAATTAAGGGGAGGGGGCGCACCGGGCGCAACTGCTGGCAATTACTGACAGCAACATCAGGAGAATTGCATAACGATTAAATGCGAGCGAGCGAAGCGAGCGAGCTTGAAAATTTTGACATTTTTACAGTCTCCAAACTGCCGTTTGTAGCTATATTTTTTCGCTTTGGAAATTCGGGGGGGGGGGGGCGGGGGCGCACCGGGCGCAACTGCTGGCAATTACTGGCAGTAACATCAGGAGAATGGAATATAACGGTTAAATGCGAGCGAGGGAAGCGAGCGAGCTTTAAAATTTTGACATTTTACCGTCCAAAAACTGTCGTTTGTGGCTACATGTATATATATATTTTTTCGCATTGGAGGGAGGGGGCGCCCGGTGCGCCCCCTGGATCCGCCACTGGTCGTCAAGGGTGTCGGTTTATGTTCATGATTGGGGGAGGTATGACCAGCGAGCTTGAAAATTTTGACATTTTACAGTCCCCAAACTGCCGTTTGTAGCTATGTATAATAATATATGTATATATATATATATATATATATTTGCTTTGGAAATTAAGGGGGTTGCACCGGGTGCAACTGCTGGCAGTTTCTGGCAGTAACATCAGGAGAATGGCATAATGATTAAATGCGAGCGAGCGAAGCGAGCGAGCTTGAAAATTTTGACATTTTAAGTCCCCAAACTGCCGTTGGCAGCTATATTTTTTCGCTTTAGAAATTAAGGGGAGGGGGCGCACCGGGTGCAACTGCTGGCAGTTGCTGGCAGTAACATCAGGAGAATGGCATAACGATTAAATGCGAGCGAAAGTCCACTTGATATGCTTTTTCGAGCACTTAAAAGGTTTTTTTTTTTTGAGGGTGATATAAAATCTGATAAATTTAAGAGGGGTCTTTTGAGGGTGATTTAAATGTATAAATAGGCAACCCTAAATTTTGATATATTTTGGCGAGCGAGCGCAGCAAGCGAGCCGAAAATTTTTATATTTCAGCTTTATACATAACATGGAATTCTTGTCATTTTTGGTTATTAAATCTTCAAATTACAATTCTAATCATAGTGACGGCCTTATAGATAACGATTTGTTCCAACAGTGTCCAACCCCATCCCGGTAGGGACTTAAAAAAAGTCCACATGATGTGCTTTTTCAAGTACTTATAGAAGGGGTCTTTTTGAGGGTGTTTTAAATGTAATAGATATTGAAGAATTTTGGCGAGCGAGTGCAGTGAGCGAGCCGAAAATTTTTGTATTTCAGCTTACAAAACATGGAATTCTTGTCATTTTTGGTTATTAAATCTTCGAATGACAATTCTAATCAAGATATAGTGACGGTCTTATAGATAACGATTTATACCAACAGTGTTCAACCCCAATCCCATCCCGGTAGGGACTTTAAAAAAGTCCACTTGATGTGCTTTTTTGAGCACTTAAAAGGTGTTTTTTTTTTGAGGGTGATATAAAATCTGATAAATTTTGATAAATTTTGGCGAGCGAGCGCAGCGAGCGAGCCGACAATTTTTGTATTTCACCTTACAAAACATGGAATTCTTGTCATTTTTTGGTTATTAAATCTTACAATTCTAATCAAGATGGGATAGTGACGGCTTCATAGATAACGATTTATGCCAACAAACTAAGGACTTGGAAAAATACTCTAAATTACTACGAGTGAGTGACCCGAAATTTTTATATTTCCACGTCATCATTACATTTTGTTCTTCTTCTTTTTTTTTGGATAAATTTTGGCGAGCGGGCGCAGCGAGCGAGCCGAAAATTTGTATATTTCAGCGTTACAAAACATGGAATTCATGTTTTGTTTTTATCTTGTTTGATTTGGTTTTCTGTTTGCGCGTCAGCTTCGCGCACGGTGCAGTAACGTAGTATTAACACGTACTGTACACGAGTTCTTTAGTGCGTATGATATTATGTAACTCCATAATGTATCATCATCCACACAAACATTAAAACAAGGAAGAGAGAGAGAAAAAAAATGAACGCAAAAGAAAGGAAATGCGGAATTCAAAACGGAAATAAAAGCGGTAAAGACAGCTTTTGTTTCATTTGTCAACATCTAAGCATTGCTGAAGAGGGGTGTTGAATAGCTCAAACACCTCCCTCTTGCCCAAGGGGGGTGTTTGAACACCTTAAACACCCCCCTTTTGGCAAAGGGGGGTGTTTGAACACCCAAAACACCCCCCCTCGGTACGCCCTTGCAGAAAGTTCTCAGAGTATCAATTTCAAACTCATACCATATATGTATCATGTCCCAAAGACGACAAATCTAAAATATTATTGTGATTGGTCAGTCGTGACGTCACTATGACGTCATTATATGAAAACACATTCTCAATCATATCTCATTAATGGAATGGAGTTTTTCAATGAAATTTACGTCACATATATTTCAAGTTATGCGCATTCTACTCATATTCTCAAAATTCATATTTACTCTTAAGACGCCGCGTACGCGCGCGTTGAAAGATTTGTATGCTCAAATCGAGCTCAATTTTTTTTTTGCACACGTTTCAGATCATTTGGAGCATTTTTTGAAAAATTGAAAAAATCGGACGGACGCGTACGCGCCCGCACATATACGCACGCACAGCTCATATGCAATAGAAATTTCCCGTTTTTTCACTTTGATCGGATATTTGAAATGTCCAGAAATATTTCTACCAAGTTTCAAGTCAATCCGACTCAATATGACGTCATACGGGCCCGTCAAAGTTGAAATTCCGCGCGCGCGTCAATGGCGATATACAGTGCAACAATGCCAAAAAACCACCAATTTTAAATCCGAATTTACTGATGCTGGAAAAATGATGAAAAGATATCAAATTTCTTGATAAAATAAAAAAAGTAAATTTTCAAAATGACGTCATCAAATTTCAAGTTTACTCGAGCGTATCTCACTTATCCTTGCTCAATTTTTACCCAGATTTCAGTATGCTGTAGCTAATTTAATACTCTATCAGTTTTAATCGATCAAAAATTTCGTTGGATGAAGTCTTCACCTCGTAAAAATAGATTGAAGGTAACCTTGTCAAATTTGACCCATTTGCGAGTTATCTCTATAGGCGTGCAGTTTTTCTTGAAATGAAAATTAACATGACTGTCTTTATCGAGCACTATTTCACTTATCCTACGGTGAATTTCTCCCAGATTTTGATATGTGTTAGCTGAGACTTTGCGCTATCGCTAATGTGTCCTCCGGTTTTTTTTTTCATACGACGTCAAAATCACGTCGAAAAACTTCGCTTAAATTAAAGCTTAGCTTCGATGTATTTTCATATTTCTTTCTTTTTGCAAATTTCTTTGCAATAACACATGAAAGACATTCCCTAGTACCCCCATATTTTGCACATGTTTAGTTCATGTGACGTACATTATTTTATAAGGTAACAACTACTTGATCGAACACCATCTTGGGTAGGTAAATTAGGGTCAAAGGTCATAAATGTATCATCCTGTATCTTGGTGAATACATGTCCTATCTTTCCAATATTTTGCACACACAAAGACCACGTTACCAGGATCATTTCACAAAGTAACCAGTTTTTTCTCAGATGCCATCTTGGGTGTGCAACGTGGGATCAAAGGTCAAATATACTTCATTCTGTATCTTCGTTAGTGGATACGGAATTCGGTACCAAAGATGGCAAGTCTGACTTCCTTTTCTAAATGAGAATCCAAACATCACACGGCCAATGTCTCCTCGACACAAATAAAACCGGTATGGTCATGCCTATTGGGATCAGGACTCAAATCATTGATTTTCGAAGAGATCGGATCACCTAATTTGTCAGTGTTGACAAATTCCGGTTCTAGTTGTTTTTGTTTTTTTTTTTCATTTTCTTTTCGAACACTGACAGCCTTAATTTTTTTTTTTTTGGGGGGGGGGAGGAGGGTAACACTGCACATTACGCTGTTCGCATTATGCTGGGTTTTATTTTCTCATAACTTTATTTGCAGTTGAATGAAATTAATTTGAATATCTGTGTATGACTGCATTTATTTCCAGTTGCTGGTTTTTTAATCCAATACTTATCTTTCAATTTGAAAATATTCAAAGACTTTTGATGTGTGAATTATAAATGAATATTATGTACATTGTATGTGAGGGTGTGTGCAATATCTCTTCTGTTGATGCCTTATCTTTGTTGTTAAAGTTGGTGTTATTAATTTTTATGATAATGTAATTATAACTAGTGTGGTATTTTTTTCGGGGGGGTTTCAATATGAATCAGTTGTTGTGTAAAGTGTCAGTTTGTTTTATTTCTTTTCTTTATGTCTCCCTGTAAAGTAGTAAAGCTGTAAAGTTTGATGTAAACCAAATATGGTTATTCTTCGGACTTTTATTTGGTGTTTTTTAATAAAACCGAAATTGAATTGAATTGAATTGAATTGAATACCACAAGTGATAGAGGATGCCTTTGGCAGAATCTTAATTTAGACTTTCTGTGGGCGTATCCAAATAATCTGAAGAAAAATAAAACATTTAGCAATCTTTTAATGTGATATGATAACGTATAATGATTTATATCTTCCTGTCTCTATTGGATTCAATTATCAGGAAGAAAAAGTTGCATTATGAAGGTCAGCAAAAGTGAAAATTTACCCAGAAAATATTCTCGTTATAGGAATATTCTTACATCAGCTCTAAACACTGCAAAACGAAATCATTACAGTGCTTTTCTCAATTAATGACTACAGTTTAATGTCAAGGTATTAAACGTGAAAAATTATCAAGTCTATTTCAGGGGGGCATCATAGAGTTTGGGAGTGAAAAATTGGAGGTTTATTGGGAATTGACGCACACTGTTTCAATTTTACTTGACCGTTCCAAGGCATTCAGTACTGTAAGCTATACACTGTTCTGCTGAGTAAGTTGAATCATCATAGCATGAAAGGCACAGCCATTCATTGGTTTTGCATATTTAACTGACAAGAGACAAATTTTTCAACGGTACATGTCAAGGACAATGGACAAAACTTAGTATATACATGTATTACGCGATAAAGATTCCTGATGAAAATTTTGGGGTCATTATAGGGTCAAATGTCAAGTAAAAAAAGTAAACTTTCTCCCTTTGTTTCTCTATTTCTCGATTTCTTCATGGAACTTAGTACGTGTGCATGTACTGCCTGACAGTGATATTCTTGGGACTTTTGGGGGTCATGTGGGGTCAAAGTCAAGGTCAAATTCTCAACATGTTACTGTTTCCCCATAATATATGCAATGCCTGAAGGTATATTCTTAAAACTTAGTGTATATATGATACTATATTACCAGATAGAGATTCTCTGAGAAAGTTTTTGTTGGCCATAAGGGAAAAGGTCAAAGGTCAAGTTAAAATGCCATATTTCACTTTTTCTTCCGTATCTACGAAGTGGCTCAAGGTATCAAAATGAAACTTAGTTCATTATGCGTGTGCCGCCTGATAATAATTTTCTCGGGAATTCTAGGGTCATGGGACCAAAGGTCGAGGGTCAGAAGGTCAGGGTAAAATGCTAAAATTCTCCTTTTCAATGCTGAAATTACACATTTTCTCCATACTTTTTAGATTTATTACTTAAACTCAATAAAAGGGTCTAAGGTCAGGTGCAAATCCTCAAATCCCGAACACCTGCTCTCTTAACCCTATAAAGCCCAAGGGGGGGGGGGGGGGGGCACATTGTGCCCCTACCAGATTTTCATTTGCCACTCCATAGCCCTTTATCCAATTTCAACCAAATTTGGTGACTTTTCCTAAAATCTTATTGCAAACATTTTGATGTATAATTTAGCCATATTTGATGTTGCCGGTTGCCATGGCAACCATAAACTGACAACAATGTCAGTCAGATTTTGCATTTTTTTTTCTGTTCCCATTTCATTTAATGGCATTACAGTGTCTGAAATGGTGTTTCTTGCCTGAAATTTACTGAAGGAGCAAAATTTGAAGTAATTATGGTCCTGGAAAGTTTTTATTATTATTTCCTTTGTTTTTTATTTCACAAAGGCATAAAACAATAGATATAATAGAGATAATTAAAAACAATAATATTTTAAAAAGATTGCCCGTCTATTTTGTGTTATTTTGATTCTTTCACCCAAGCTATGCCTCTCACAGCATTAGTCTATCATATTATAAATTTGCAATCTGAAAATTCCACTATTATGCAAATATGAAATGTCATAACTACATGTACCCATCCCAAACATTTCATCTCAGGTCTCATAATGTACTTCTTTATGTTGATATGAATAGCGCCCTCATGTGGTGACCTTGAGAAATTTCAACCACATCAAATAATAAGATTCCATTTGCTTATTATTTGTGGCAAATATGAAAATGATCGGTCTATGATAAGACATGTATAATGGGGATAAAGAAATAATACAGAAAAATCATGTTTTTGGCATATTTCCTGTGTATTTCTTTATATTTTGGTAAATAGCGCCCTCCATGGGTGACCTTGAGAAAATTCAAATGTACGGTCATGTAGACTATGAGTTATTCTACCCATGTGCCAAATATGACGATGATACATCAAATAATAAACAAAGTTATATAGGGGGGCACAATGTGCCCCCCCCCCCCCCCCCTTGGGCCTGCGAGGGGTCAAAATAGCTTGGGCTTAGTCATAGGGTTAAACAATATAGCCATCCATTCAAATCAAACCAAGTTCAAGGAAAGTGAAAATTTTATCATATGTGACAAACACGTCATTTTAATTGTTCGCCAATTATGTAAAAATGTCGTCACAGATTTTTCAAGACCATGCATCATGACGGAGGCAATAAAAGTCGCCATAGTGACATTTCTATTGTTACATGATTGAATTTCTTTCTATTTTGTAGCAACGGAAGGGTATGCAATGAATGCTAACTATTAACAATGTACTCTTATTTATTGAATATAGAGCAAAGCGTGTTGAAAACAAGGAGGCGTTATTGTTTGGTTAGGTCATTCTGCTATTATAATTCTTAGATATAGAGCTCCAATAGATGTGTTATGTAAATGGACATATATAGTTCATTTTAGAAATACAATTAATATGACAACAAATAAACTGCAACAGTCTGAATTGGCGGTTCTAGATACTGTTCTCCCGACAGTGGCTGCTACATGTAACATTCTAGGATATTTGGCATTTTTAGTTACATGTATAATGTCAGTATTTGTAAGTTTAGCATTAAAAGAGGAAGAATTATTTCATGCTTTGTATTTGCAACATACATATTCAATTCAACTCAACTCAATTTATTTCCACAAATCTGATAAGAAAGACAGCTATGCCCTACATCACAGCATGCGTCATATAGATAAGCCAAATGAAAAATACCCAAAACATAGGCTTTATAATAACATATCAAGAGAATTGGAGGAATCAACATAGGCTTCGACTAGTCTTTCGAGTTTAATCCCCAAGAAATATTATACAAAGACAAGACAAAACACACACACACAAAAATATATGAAACACTTAGAAGACACCACAAAGTACAAAACTAACAAGAGGCAAAACAACATGACAAGTTAGCATAATGTGTCAACCCTTGTACATACTGTTGTAATAATTTGACTTTTTTTCAAAATCATATAAAGCACAAAAATTGTTGACTTTATTGATATATTTGTTGTCTTTTCTTGAATAAATTCAGACTGTTGGTACACTTTAAGTCATTTGGCAACGCATTCCATAAAAATGGACCAGCATAACATATAGTTTGTCTGGAATGATTATCTCTATAATTTTGAATACATACATTGTAAAATTAATACGTATTTCTAACCTGAGTAAGAGTGAAACAGTTGCCGAGAAATTTTTGGTAAGATATCATTAAAGGACAAGTTCACCTTCATAGACATGTGGGTTGAGTGCTTGCAGCAATATTAGTAGAACGGATCAGTGAGAGTTTGAGGAAAATCAGACAATCCGTTCAAAAGTTATGAATTTGTGAAGTTTCTCCATACTCAAGGCTGGATGAGAAGACTACTATTGCTTGTGATGACACATGTGTACAACTATATAAAGAAATAATAAAGAAAATTCAACATATTTTCACTTTTCTCGAATAACAAAAGAACACTTGATTTCTCTCTTTCAGAAGGCAGGGGGAATAATATTACTGTTGACATATGTCAGTACCAAGTCAAAGAAATGTGCACTTTATTCAAAAATTGAAGTTTTGTGGTATTCTCTTTTTATTTGATTTATATCGTTTTACGCATATGACATCATACACTGTAGTAGTCTTCTCATCCAGCTGTGATTGTGCAGACACTTTAACAATTCATAACTTTCGAACAGATTGTTTGATTTTCCCCAAACTTTCTCTGATGTGCTCTACTAATATTGTTACATTTTACTTAATCCACATGTATAATGAAGGTGGACTTGTCCTTTAAGATACGAGCGCATAAGAATAAAATTTGTTAATATCATACACTATGAGTAACCTAAACCTTTTTAGATATGGCCTGTCTGTGAGTTCAAGGTTGAGATTTTGTGACAATTCTGATTGCATGTTTTTGAATTACAAGAATACGTTGAAGTAAATAATTGGCACAATTTCTCCAACTAATGTAATAATACAAAATATGAGGTAAAATCATAGCATAATACAAACTTACAAAATATTTGAAGGTTCTATTGTACTTATTCTATTAATTGCACCAACAGCTCTAGATATTTTGCAGCAGACTTCAGCTACGTGTTATTCTGCCAAGTCAAAGAAACATCCATTATGGGAATACTTGTGCCTGCAATACAACGTACATATGAAGAGTTTATTTGCAAAAACCGATAAGTCCATTTTTGAAGATTTTGAAGTACGGTCTCTGTCATAAAGTACAAAATAATACCTTTTAAATGATATATTGGTCATTACATATAAAGGTACATTTTTGAAGTTATGGTCAAAAGAAGCACAAATTTTCTTATCATTCTCTTTATTTTTCTTGACCTTTAATCGCAAATATCTCCATTTGGCAAATATGGACTTATCGGTTTTTGCGAACAAACTCTTCATATATTTACATGGTAGGCATCAATCATTTTATTTTTGGTGCTTAAATCATACATGCAGTCTTATCTACATAAAACTTAATCTTATTAGCTAAAAACCATGGATTTACTTAAGGCGGTGTCACACCTGTCCGGGCAAGCTACGCGGGCTTGTGGCGAGGAGGTAGTTTAAAGCACGTAGAAGATTTTCCGCGGGCGGACAAGAATGTTTGCAATTTTCGCACTTGTTTCTTACTTACTAGACGCGTGCTACTTAGCTTCTACTTGCGTGCGTTCCGTGTGACTCGCGTGAGAGCTTGGAAACCGATCCATTTTCTGTTACGAGCGACTTACGGGGATTGCGAAGTACCTGCTTTGGAGTTGCCTGTGAGGTGCTACCGGTAAGGGTTTCCTACTTGTGTTCTGCGCGTACCTCTACGGGCAACTCCCGTGACTCTTCCGGAACAAGTTTTGAGCATGCTCAAGGCCTTGTCATACCGTATCTGGGGAAGTTTTGCGGCTTGACTTGCGGGGAAACAAATTTGCTACCCGGAGCTCTCCGCAGTTGGCCCGAACTTGACAGTACCTAGCACTTATCTCGTCCTTAGTTGCCCGAAGGTGCGCACGCTAGTCCAATTTTCCGGCAGCAAAGTTTTGAGCATGACCAAAACTATTTCCGGATGAGTCGCGAGGATTGCCCGAAGAGTTCCACGCAGAACACCCGTAGGAGGGCCGTAGCCGCCGCAATTCACAGGCATTTGACCCACTTGAAGTAGGTAAGTTGCCCGCTGATCTATGCCTATGTGAAGGGAGTGCGTGCCATTTGTGGGCTCATTCTCTTCTTTGTCCTCTGTCCTCTGTGGCGTCGAGGACTACCTGGTCCCTTTCGGACAGGGCTTCATCCGCCGAATGGACTTCAGCGGCAATTTGATGCATTTGCTGTGAATCTTCCGGGCTTTGTGGCTGTCCATCCACTGGACGTTCTCTGCCCTTGTGCACTTTCCGTCTACGGGGCATCTTCACTTCTTGAAAGCTAGTTGACAAATGATTGTTTGCCCATCCACTCGAACCAGCCTATTGTTCAGGCTAGCACTCACCTCGCAGGCGACTAGTACGCAGATAACACGCAGTTGTGGCGCAGGTACTTCGCAGAGCCCGTATGTCGCCCGTAACTGACATAAAAGAAGCTATCACGAAGCTATCACGTGACACCCACGCGCCTAACATGCAGTTCAACGGAATACACGCAAGAAGGACTTAGGTATCACGCGTTTATCATGTAATACCCACGCCAAACTCGCCCTAAACCTTGTCCGGCCGCAGAAATTATTCTGCGTGCTGAAAAATCCCCATACGCAAAAAGCCCGCTTAGCTGGTGTGACAGGGCCTTTTTTGGCAGCGGGTAAATAGAGCCAGCGTGCGCACCTCCGGGTAACTACTTTTGAGATACATGCTAGGTACTGTCATGTGCGGGTCATCTGCGGGGACCTCCGGATAGCAAAAATGTTCTTCGGAAGTCGCACGCAAGGCTAGTGTGACACGGCCTTTAATTCAATTCAGTTTGGTATTGCACAGGTGTTCCTGAAATTCTTACCAGAAATGAATATTTAGCCTAAATTGCTCTCATCAGCATATAAAATGGCTTCTAAAATATTACTACTCTAGTATATTGCAAATCATTAATATACAATTCAAAAAGGAAAGGGACAAAAACAAATCCCTGGGAAAGACTTCCTTTTGAGACAGCCACCCCAATCACACTTAAAGGCATAATTTACCATTTGCAAATGAAACAAAAACACAGCATTAGTGCTTAAAATAGTTCTAACATGTGAATTAGGGAAAGAAACAATCACTGTAAAAATTTGAATCCGTGGAATCGATGTTAAACACAAAATGTGAACAATATTATAATAAATATGTTTCCAGACTAAACCGTCTGCAGTTATGGTTTAATGAGAAAAATACTGATACCTCCTTAGGCCTATATTTTAGGCTTTATTGCAAAAGCATTATATGGTAGGAAGTTTTATGACACAGCACACCTGCACATATGCATCCAATGTGATATCGTGAACATTTTTAAATCACTGCTCCCAAGGTAAACAGGACCTGTAAGTACTAATTCAGTGCAGATAACTCTACCTAGTCTAACCTTGCTTGAGATACGCACGGATGCACGCACTCACTTTTGGGTGGCTCTCTCATAAGGAACTCTTGCCAATCCCTGAGCTTCACCATCATTGATATACACTGTAGTGTTTCGGAGAGGAATGTCCACTAACACAAACATACGTGTACGATTCAAAACAACGGCGTAAATCGGTGCTGAGGAGTGGAGGGGCGGGATGATCGGCGATAGTCCACATCACCACGATTACAAGCCTATGACCGGACCGGCGCAGCCCTTGGAGGGGGGGGGGGGGGGGGGCGGGGGGGGGGGGGGGGGGGGAGAGAAGCTTGCCCCCCCCCCCCACACACACACACACTCACTTTACAGGGATCTAATGTCCCACTCTTTTGCATGCAAAGTGGGAGGGAAGTGGCAGCAAAAATATGAAGACTTTTTGTTGTTGTTTTTGTTTATTTGTTTGTTTGCTTGCTTGTTTGCTTGCTTGCTTGCTTGTCAGCCGACTTTCGGCGAAAAATCAGACCTTAAAAGTATGAAGACTTTGTTGTTGTTTTTTCTCTTGTTTTTTGATATTCTTTCTTCTTGACTGACAGGCGATTTTGACACCCCCCCCCCCCCCTTTTCAAAAAACGTGGCGCAGCCCTGAATAATGTCCAAATAAAATTCAATAAAATGGTATTTAATGTGGATATCCATTTCTTCGTATATAATAACGTAGTGAATATTTTCATGTAGCTATTAATTGTATTCTTTAATTTTAATGAAGCAATCATCCCAGGGGTATCGTTCCGTCTTAATGATGATGGGTGGGGGAGGGACTTGGAGTTGGAATATCTGTACGAGGGAGTGGAAAGACCTAGCAGGGGGGGTGGGAGAGTGTATCCCCCTCCCAGACGAGGAAGATTTTGCATTTTATGTAGACTATTATTGAACAATTTTGCCGATAAAATGGTATCATTTTAACAAATAAACTTCTTGTATTAATTCTTACACTGAAAATCATGAACGCCACCGAGCCCGAGCGAGCGGAGCGAGCGGGGGAGGGGTTGGGAGGAGGGTGTCCCCCTCCCTCGGTGAGAACTTTTTGCATTTTGATGTTGTACATGGTGCAATTTGATGCATGTTTTCGCGCGTTTTGGCAACTTGAAACAGTCCCACTTGTTTAAGGTAGCAATATATTTTAATGTCGATTATTTCAAAACAATTTGGCTATAAGATGGTATCATTTGAATTAAGTAATTCTTACACTTAATGTAATGAACGCGACCGAACCCGAACGAGCGGAGCGAGCAAGGGAGGGTGAGTACCTTTTGCATTTTGATGTTGTAAATGGTGCAATTTTATGCATGTTTGGGTGTTTTATCGACTTGAGACAGTCCCACTTGTTTAAGGTATAGCAGAATATTTTGATGTAGATTACAATGAACAATTTCCCTATAAAATGATATCATTTGAACTCATTGTTTTAATTTTTACGGTGAATAATTATCATGAATGCTGTCTGTTAAGCAATTCAAACAGAAAAAGCAAGCACAAGAGGGTGTAGATAAGGGGCATATTTCTCCTCCCTCACGAAAGTGATTTTGCATTTTCAGACCTGAAATTCAGCGATCTGGTGCAAACTTTTGGTGCAATGATTAGAATCTTTTTTCCAACCCCCCCCCCCCAAAAAAAAAATATATATATATATTTGAAGAAATAAATAGGGCTTTTTCAGGGAAGTGTTAAAATCATGGAATTTAGCTCTTATTCCGAGTGTGTACCACCTTTGTGTTATAATGTACAAAGTCTAGTGAGGTAGAGCTGAGGGGGATCACGGTGCAATGGGAGGGGGAACAAAAGACGGAGCTTTGGCGTTATTAGAATTGAAATAAAGCGCTCTGAAGCACACTTTTTGTGGAAAATTCGGAAATTGTCATTCCCCATGGTATATTTAGTCTATAGAGGGGACCAAACAATGGGAGGGTGGCAAGATACGTCTGTTACGGTCTTAAAGTGTAACCCGGTCTTAAAGTGTAACTCGATGCCTAGGCTTCTGAAAATGGGTCAGAACAAGGAGGCTCCCTGGTCAGAGCGATGCGGATGCCGCGGTCGCGCACACATTTCGTAGTTGTGCCAATCTCCCATGTGAGAGAGGCTAAGTGCCAGTGGTGCTTGTTGTAGAAGTCTTGGCGCAGACTCCTTTACGACCAACAAGGGTTTGTGCCCGCAAACAGTATGCATTTGTCATCATCAGGCGCGTTCATTTCAGTTTAATTCAATTTTATTCATTTGTTCTTCAACGTGATGTAAATGAAATCTTTAACGAATATAAACTACATAAAGGAAAAGGAACTTACTTATTAATTACATGTATTGAAGAACGTAGGGGTTTACTAGAATGCAATAGCTTGATGTGTACTCATCAGAGTATAACATTTCAAAAGAAAATAGATTGAAGGGCAACTGGAGAAAGGAAGAGAAAGAAAACAAAATTCAAAATCGCTGTTTTGCACAAAAAACTAAGGACTACACAACGCAGCACACCACATAGACACAAGAGCACGGACAATACTACGACAAGGTGCCTACTTCAGGGGAAGGGGATGTAGACATACATGAGTTATACTGTCAATACATAAAAAACAAGATCAAGAGCAAGAGAAAAATCAACAATAAAGAGAAAAATTACGATTTTTCATTTTGTATTTTAAACTTTGTAAGATTTATTTCCTTCAACATTTTCCTATATGAATCAAAATTATTTTCAGCGAAATCTATGAAAATATCATATTACAATGTACATGACTTAAAGGAGTTAAAAATGAATGTGTGCATTAATTCTATTACCAAAATGTATTGCGTTATAAAATGTGCAGATAATTATCTAAGAAATTATGGATTTTTTTATACCTTCTTCATTATATAGAACCAAAAATAATAGAGCTCGGCAAATGCTATATGAAGACATGGTTAAGTTGAAGTTTCATGTTAGATTATGGCGGTATCCTGGTAGGGGGAGGCGGAATTTCACATTTTCAGCATCTTTTTGAAAAAAGTAATTATGACAATAACATGTACATTTTCACCAAATGTGTAGCATCCCTTGGGTAATAGAATCCCACTTTGTTTGAAGGGGCACCAAGTCCAAAGGCCTAAACATAGGGGACTGTTTGAACAAAATACATGCATATCTTCATCAGAACCATAAGTAACAGAGCTGATGCAATGCTATATTTATAGAAAGTGAATGTATGAATGTATGTTTTATTTGATATGGCGGGTGAGGGGATGCCGAAGGAGGGGAGGGGGAGGGAGGAGGAGGAGGCTCAATGTTCATAATTATTTTCAACATCTCCTTGAAAAATCTCTTAAATTTTTACTTTATATACAAGGCAGGTAGCATCCCCAGAGTAATTCAACACCTAACATATCTTTACATAAACACTGTAACTGTTTTGCTGGTGTGTAAGTAATCAATAACCCCCTTATGGGCTTTGATTTTCACAATTTTTGCCTATAACACATTCCTGGTTGTTTTACATCCCAAGATGAGAAAGGTCCTCTATGGTTTTCACTTTGAAATCATACATGGTGGTCACTGATGCAGCGTAGGAAAGTGTTCATGATTTTTATTTTTTTTTTTGATCGGTGAGGTGTCAACTGCTTGTATGATGAAATTCACAATTTTATCAGGAAATGCAAACCTCATTCCTCATGCTTCCATTTTTCCTTTTATCTTATCTCTGCCTTCTTTCAGTTCAGTTCAAATTTATTTTTCATATTTCATATTTCCACTTTCTCAACGATGAGATCACAAAATGATTGATAAAACAAGAATACAAAATGTATGTAATCATGTCTTTTGATTGAAGAAGAAGAAAAAAAAGACTTGACACAAATGTACATGGTCATATCATATGAAGATGTCACAAGTAAATATCTGAAATATGATGGGACCTATACATAAAAGCTATAACGCTTGTAAAACTGTAGTTTAACGAATTCATAGGTGTATAATTATACGGAGAACGGATATGTTTGTCTTGACCAACTGAAATTATACCAGTACTAAAATCGATATACAGAATAAACTAATGAACCACATGGATATCGCTCAAACCAGACAGTATTCGGATCTCGCCGTGTTTGAACAAGAATGTTATGTATCGGTACCATTGCTGCGGACAAAGACAAAAGACTGGGAGTATAAAAAAGTTGCTAAAAACTTGGTAGTTTGCATCGACTAAGTGTACAATAGCTGTTTCAATTTGCGTTTGAAGGTAAATAAACATAAGGAAGAAGTAATATCTTGAGGGAGATCATTCCAATATCTGAGTCAAGTAAACATAATTGTTTTCTTTGCAAAAATAGTGCGAGTACGGGGAAGGTGATAGGCGTCACTCTGGCGAGTGTGATACCGTGATTCCTTTTGAACATGTGGATAAAAACAGATGGTAATTCATTAGTTGTTAGTTTATACATGAAAATTCCGAGATTGTAATACAATAGGTCTGGAATCTTCAGAATTCTCTTTTGATGGAAAAAAACAATTGGTATGAGCAAAATATCCGGTTTATGATGGTTTATGGTTTATGATTCTTATTGCACGCTTTTGAATACGGAGAAGGGAATCTAATAATGAGTGAACTGCATTTGCCAACGCCACAATTCCATAATTAAAGTGTGGAGATATTAAAGAAGAATATATACTCTGCAAAATATAAACAATGTTTAGGCTTATTCAAAATTCCGATGTTTCTGGACAAAATTTTATTTACAAAATTAATGTGAGTTTTCCAGGATAATTCTCTGTCAATCAAAAGCCCTAAAAACTTTGTGTTATTAAGCTGCTTTAAACATAGATCATTTATTTTATCATCATTCATGATGATTTCCTTACCTCTCATGTGCAAAGTTAGCCATAATTAATGATGAATCAATGATGAATCAATAAGTATGTTTTCGAAAGGGATTTGATTAATTGTACCATACAGAAATAGCAATAAACTAAATGAAAAGAATAGCTCATATAGGCCCCTGAAAGCATCTACAGCTTCGCGTTTGTGACGTGTATAATTATTGAAGGTATAATATGTCTGTTCCACGTAATGTGTTGTTTATTGCGCATGATTGTTGTCGAAAACATGCACCTCATAGAATATCCTGCATACAGAAATGATCATGTCTATGTGATTATTGAGTGTAGAAACATTTTACAACTCACTGTGAGAAGGGAAATTTGGTATATCAAAAACTAGAGTAGAGGTTTGTACATGCACTTGTATCATATTGCTGCTTAAAGTCATACAAGACACTCGCACATCACGCATCAACAAACACACTAACACTCACATACATGAAGGTAAACATATTATAGTTAGGTACAAAACCAAATTATGAAAAGATGGCAATTTTCACTTCTTAAAATGTAGGTTTCCAGTATGGAGTTGTGATGTTTTTCACACATACGTGTTATTCCACCCCACCCCCCCCCCCCTTTCAGTGACATTTACTCCGTCATCTCCCCATCTGTCATTCACCTCTTCATCTATAATGCCTCTTAAAAAAAAATAGGCACACTTCATACATAATGACAAGAGTTTAGGGAAGAATGTAATGATATTCATTTATGACATGTTGAAATATAAGCACGCAGTATTATTGTTACTTGTTCTACTTTAATACCATGGCAAATATAAAAGTGAGTGGTGAGTGAGCAGACGACAGAAAGAACTGGCCCATAATGTATCCAAAACCACAGGTGAGGCTCTATACGCTGACACATTTTCAGAAGCCTAGGCATCGAGTTACACTTTAAGACCGGGTTACACTTTAATACCGTAACATACGTATCCCATATTCGAGGGAGCTTTTTTTTTCAGTTTTAGAACTAAAATTCAACAATCTGGTGCATACTTGTGTTGGAATATCTGGAAATTTGTCAATCAGAAAAGGTGGGAGGGGATAAGCCTTATTCCCCCTTCCTACACGAGGGAGATTCTGTATTTTCTGATTGCATTTAAACGTTTTGGTGCACACATATTGTGGCATATTTGGAAAGCTGTCTATTTTCAAAGTGTAACCACAGTCTACTTGTATGCAAGGGGGGGGGGGGGGACGGGCGAGCAGGGAGAAGGCGTGGGCGAGTGCCAACATCACCTTTCCACTTTGCTATCAAAAAACGCAAGAAAATGAAGAAAATGATACGTTTGCCCCTTCCCTCTTCCCCCGTCCGCGTTCCCCGTCCTCCATGATCAACGCCCCTGCATATGAGGGTGCTTTTGCATTTTTAGAATTCAGATGAAAATATCTCGTAAACACATTCATAATGTAATCTTGGAAAATTTCAATCCCAGAAGCGTATACTATTTTTTTAGGGGGGACTCTCCGTTTATTGAAAGTATCTAGATATCTCCTCCCACCCACGGAACATTTCCATTTCTTTTAAACTGAAGTAGCAGACCTGGTGCACACTTTAGATGAAACATTCTAAAATCTGTCAATCTAAAGTGTATAAAGTAGAAAGAACTGAACGGGGAGGGTATGGAAGGGGTTAGGCCTATCCCCCCCCCCCCCCTTACGCGAGGGGGATTTCGTGTTTTTCAGAATTGAAATTCAGCGATCCTTGGGTGAAATATTTAGACAGTTTTCTATCAACAAAGTAAAAACATTTCCACATCTCGGGAGTTACGAGGAGGAGCAAAATGATATGTTTGTCCTCAATATTCTTATCGGGGAACCATCCCCCTCCCCCTCCATCGACGCCTCTGTATATGAGGGAGCTTTTGTAAGTGAAAGATCTGCTGCACACTCCTTGATAAAGTATTATTAAGGAAATACGTCAAATATCTCAAAAGTGTACAGAGTCTATCGAAAGGGACCCAGTAGCGGAGCTATTGCAAATTTATGATTGCATTTCAACGATCCGGTGCATAGTTCTGGCGGTAATTGGACAATTTTCCATGAAAAAAGTTCGAAATTTGTCCTCATCTCGGGGATTGCTTGGGAGACAAATGATTTGTCTGCCCCCAACATTTCCGAAGGGGCGGGGCAAATGCCCCTTTGCCCCCCCCCCCCCCCCTCCCCTAGATAGATTCGACGCCCTTGATCATCCCTGGGTATGCCCATAGATGTATCAGACTCAGAGTCATCATCGTTTCAGGAATAATTCAGGAAATGGAGGGGGTTTAATTATGGCGGTATAGTTTTCGTTATTGTTTGTTTGTTTGTTTGTTTGTTTGTTTTCGTACATAATTTGCAGATGGTCCCGAGTTGCTCGCGTCATAGCATGTTTACATGTAACCCTATGCTATTTGACGTTGTCAACTTCTTGACCATATACCTTATCATTAATGTCGATATTACTTTCTTCGCGAGCGAGCGAAGCGCTTGAGACAATTATGTATACATTATCCTACAAGATAGAATACTGTTCAGCTCTGTTACCTGTCTGAAGGCGGGCGTACGAACGTCATGCAATATGCCAAAATTGATATAATCACATTTCTGCTTCCTCCATTTTTTTTTCTCAAATTTCAGGGGGGGGGGTGATTGTACAGGCCATCCCCTCCTCCATTTCAGAGGGAGGATATATCCCCCATCCTCCCCCCCCCCCCGAGATTTACGCCCATGATTCAGAAGATAACTCTGAAACCAGGAAGGTTATCCCTTTGATATCATAGTATTTTATACTCTATATACAATGCCATAAGACTCTGTCCCTCTATTACGCAAGAGCCAAACTCCCCTATTCTTTCAGTTGGTGGACTCTTGAGTTGCCTATTGAGTCTGAATAACAGTTATTTCAAGCAAGATGGATCCACCCATTCCTTGAATGGCTATTATCATCTTTAAGACGACTATTGATGTGGGCCAGATTGACTTGGGCAAGCTTTCACTTTGTCCTTGGTGAGATTTATAAAACACTTTACCCTTGTTTACGGTCTACTACTCCAATGCCCCCAGTGTAAGAAGACGGTTCTTATGCGTCGGCAGTTCACAAGATGTGGTTGATTAGGCAACGCTTTTTTTTGGGGGGGGGTGCACTCTCGAGATGGGGATAAATGTTGTCAAAGATTATTTCATAACAAAATGTGAAACGTAAAGTGCGTGGTAATCATAATATATATACTGCAAGATATTACTGGTTGTCCATAAATAATAATAACTTCATCATAACCTAACATCAGAAGAAGCAAGTGTTCCTTTGGAGACGACATCACCGGTACAGACAGTGGTTTTCGTACGTTTGCTAAACGTTAAATGTTGTGTTAATTGATAGAAACTCTTCAATGCTTCGGCATAAGTTTTGCGGGATTTGAATAAATCGTGAATAGCTGTAAAACATGATATATTTGCGGCACGAAATTTTCGCGAATTGGTTCCCCATCGCCTCAGCGCAATATTGGTACCAGAGTCTGACTGAGCAATGTTGGTACATGTATGTAACCATACCGTCCCCTCTTGCAAGAGGCAAAAACACTCTGTCCCTCTGACAGGACAATGGAGGTACCGTGTGTGAGAGAGTAACAACTCCGGTACGCAAAGATCCCAATTCATGCATTCATCGCAAAGAGCAGGGTGCAATTCAGGTGAAGTGACCAGCACCTACCCACACAAAAACAAGTAGGCCTATGTTTATCTTCAAGCATGAAGCCTGCACTTTAATAGAGGAAGAAGAATTACTAAACCTTATGATTGTTAAGTACAATGTATTTGAGAATAGGAAAGCAAACAAAGGTCAAGTTCAAAGTTCAAGTTCATGATCAGGGTATTACGAATTTAAACAAGTCAATATTCACGAAGCAATACTTCAAAGCTTGTTAATGTTTGTTAAAAAGTGATGACTGAATCTGACATCTGCCTTAATGGTGAACCGATACCGTCTACTGCATACAAAGTAAATGCAAATGTATCAAATGAAAGCAAGAGATTTGTTAAACAATAAGGTATGAGTTATCTTCAATTTGTCTTTTCTTGCATTGTCTTGCCGAAGATGACGGCAATAAATAGGTCGACTAGGGATGTAGTCCAAGCTTGACTAGTCCTGCGTTGTCCTTCTAAAGTGCTATTAAAATGTACACATTCTTTTTTCCGTTTCTTTTTTTTTCTCCTTATTTTAAGTGCCCATTGTTATTTGTTTACTCTTGACATAGAAATGTTATGTGTCAAGAGTTGGAGCAGCCCCTACTTCCTCTGGAAGGCTGTTCCAGTCCTTCATGGTCCTCGCTAGGAAAAATGACCCCCTGTATTGCGTTCTGCTGGTGACAAGCTGGAACTGTTTGCTGTGAGAGCATCCTCGGCGAGAGGGTAGTGAGAGAGTCTGCCCTCCATACAAATGAAATTTGTAAGAAAGATGTTGGTGGTCTCCATTTTAACATTTTAGCATTTTGTTCCAAGTTCATCGTGCCACTGCAACCACGGATAGCCCAGTGGAAGTGTCCCTGCTCGGAAAGCAGTACAATTGTATATCTTATGACATGTTCGATTCCCTCTGCATGCTTCTGTTTTTCCGACATGTTTGAAAAATGTAGATCAGCAGTTGCGATTTTACAAATTTCATTTGAACAGAGGACATACAGAGAACTGTGGGAAAATGAACCCATAAAATTTAAGTTTGACGCCACGCCACCACCATGCCTCGCATATAAACATCACCACCTGTCCATCTCACTTCCTCTGCCACCCAGTGGCGTATCTAGGGGGGGGGCAAGGGGGCACGTGCCCCGGGCGCCACTCCTTGGGGGCGCAAAAACGAAAAAAAAAACGAAAAAAAAGAAGAAAAAGAAAAAGAAGAAAAAAAAACGAAGAAGAAGAAGAAAAAAAAAAAAACTCGCCCGGAAGGGGGGGGGGGGGGGGGAGGGAGGGAGAATGGTGGGGGGGGGGGGGCAGAAAACCAAATCAAACAAGAAAAAAACAAAACATGATGATGACGCGGACAAAATAACAATGTTTATTGTGTTCACACAAGAATTCCATGTTCTGTCAGCTGAAATACAAAAATTTTCGGCTCGCTCGCTGCGTTCGCTCGTAAGGTAAGAACAAAACGTGATGATGACGCGGACAAAATGACAATGTCTTTTGTGTTCACACATGTCATTTTATATTTAGCAGGCAAAATGTTTCACGGAGCAGCGGCTGCAATTTCTTTCGTTCTGAAGCGATCGCCAATTGGATCAAAAGAAGGCGCCAACGGTTTCGAACATACGGGGGGGGGGCGCAAAAAAATCAAGCATGATAAGAACAAAAAGTAATGATGACGCGGAAATATACAAATTTCGGCTCACTCGCTCGTACAATTTAGAGTATTTTTTTTTTCAAGTCCACAGTTTGTTGGTATAAATCGTTATCTATCAGGCCGTCACTATATCTTGATTAGAATTGTAAGATTCAATAAGCAAAAATGACAAGAATTCAATGTTTTGTAAGCTGAAATACAAATATTTTCGGCTCGCTCGCTGCGCTCGCTCGCCAAAATTTATCAAAAAAAAAGAAAAGAAGATAACAACAAAACGTGACGATGACGCGGACAAAATGACAATGTCTTTTGTGTTCACACATGTCATTTCATATTAAGCAGGAAATTTAATGTTACACGGAGCAGCGGCTGCAATTTCATTCGTTCTGAAGCGATCGCCAATTGGATCAAGAGAGGACGCCAACGGTTTCGAGCATGGGGGGGGGGGGGGGCGCAAAAAAACAAATCAAAAAAGATAAGAACAAAACGTAATGATGACGCGGAAATATACAAATTTCGGCTCACTCGCTCGTACTAATTTAGAGTACTAGTGTTATAAGTCCTCAGTTTGTTGGTATGAATCGTTATCTATAAGGTCGTCCCTATATCTTGATTAGAATTGTAAGATTTAATAAGCAAAAAATGACAAGAATTCCATGTTTTGTAAGCTGAAATACAAAAATTTTCGGCTCGCTCGCTGCGCTCTCTCGCCAAAATTTATCCAAAAAAAAGAAAAAGAAAAAAGAGATAAGCACAAAACGTGATGAAGACGTGGAAATATACAAATTTCGGCTAATTCGCGCGTACTAAATTAGAGTACTTTTTAAATTCCTCATGCAGTTTGTTGGTATAAATCGTTATCTATAAGGCTGTCACTATATCTTGATTAGAATTGTAAGATTTGATTAGCAAAAAAGACAAGAATTCCATGTTTTGTAAGCTGAAATACAAAAATTTTCGGCTCGCTCGCTGCGCTCTCTCGCCAAAATATATCAAAAAAAGAAAAAAAAAGAGATAAGAACAAAACGTGATGAAGACGTGGAAAAATACAAATTTCGGCTAACTTGCGCGTACTAAATTAGAGTACTTTTTAAATTCCTCATGCAGTTTGTTGGTATAAGTCGTTATCTATAAGGCCGTCACTATAGCTTGATTAGAATTGTAAGATTTGATTAGCAAAAAAGACAAGAATTCCATGTTTTGCAAGCTGAAATACCGAAATTTTCGGCTCGCTCGCTGCGCTCGCTCGCCAAAATTTATCAAAATTCATTACATTTAAATCACCCTCAAAAGACCCCTTTTAAGTGCTTGAAAAAGCATATCATGTGGACTTTGTTTAAAGTCCCTACCGGGATGGGGTTGGGGTTGAACACTTTTTCAGAAATTAGGTCCCTCGCCATTTCTATATACACGAAAGCCACCTGGTCACTACCCAGCTCATCTTAAGGACTGAACCTTGATCTGAATACAGAGGCTCAGCCTGCGTTCAGAATCTTTCATTGGTATCCATAGGTAAATATACAAATTGAAGAAAACTCATACATTAAAGTAAAAATCAATGAACACAACATTATGTAGAATGAGAGCGATGAACAAATAAATCAAGACACCCCTTTAGACTGAGTATTATCAATTGGGTATTAAATTCAAGTACCTGGTTTATTTGTGTTCGGATTCGGATTGGTGTGTTACCCTTAACATGAAATAGGCCTGTACTATATCAGGAATTGGGATACCAATGGCGAACTTACCAACTGGCACTCTTTTCCACCCGCTCTAGGTCAGGAGATTTAGGAATTATCAGTAGACAAAAACGGATGGTTATTTGTGTCTTATTCCAGAAGCGAGTATCGCAGAATGGCTACTACCAACCACCGCTGCCTTTGAGACAAACGAGAAGCAACTCCCTTCCTCTGGTCAAAGAGAACGTCTTCCAGTCCACACCGCTGACAATGTGAGGTCCTTGATATTCTAGCCCTTTGCTTGAATGTCTGTATTAGCGCGCAGGCACGCTGAGAGTGTGAGCTCTGATGGTGAGCCCTGATGCGTAGAAAATAGTTAGCAATGAATAGAGATTACTCAGTCTCTCCTGTGTTTATTGTGTCACTATGGTCTGGTTGGCTAACTTTAACGCAAGGTCATGTTTGAATCGATTACCGAATGTTAAGCGACGGCAAGTGATTGGGCACGTAGAGAGTTAGCATGCGTCATGCAAGCACGGCAAGACTTGCTGCTACGAGCGCGGATCGTCGAGGTCGACAACGAACACTATACTCTTCTTCTTCTTCTTCTTCTTCTTCTTCTTCTTCTTCTTCTTCTTCTTCTTCTTCTTCACTATAAGTACAGGCCACCGTCGGGTGTATTTTCGTACTGCTTCTTCTATTGTCATGTAAAACTTTTGTTCATATTCTCTCCCAGAAAATCCGCTTCGCTGCTTCGTCCAAGAAACTCGTTAACACTACTGACATTCTATATCTTCTTGTAAGATGTGTACCAAAGCTCTTTTGTTTTGTGTTCCGAAGTCCTTCAATTTCAGGAGGCTGTTCAAGGTCTGTTACAGCTCCTACTTACTTACTTACTTTAACTCCAACGATGTGATGTGAATTAGCCTGTTCAAAACTCCTGTGCTACTCTCCTCCATTAAGCAATACAGATAAAGATGTAACTCATACATGTACATGGCGGGAATCGAGGGTCGACGGCGTGACAGAACTTCCACGATTATACCGATAGCAAAATGCTCCTTTTACCCCCAGTGTTTTATTCTTGCATGCACTGACCGAGCAGGAAGAGACAATCTATTCCTGAAGATTATTCCAGCAAGTCAACAACTCTACAAGCAAAGAAGCATGTCCTCATGTGTATATACTTGCAAATTGCTTTTGCAGTTTCAAGAACTGGAGTTCTACCCCTGTTGAGCAATCAAACAAATCGAAATGAGTTCATGTTGTATATATATATATGGATTGTGAATGATGCACCTGCTGATTTCAAGCATCCTGTGTGACGTCACGGTCGACTGCCTGTGAGAAGTGCTCACTGGAAGAGAGTTGACAAGCCACAAAACCACAGGATTTTTTAACGTGTTTCTCAGCTAAAACATAATAGAATTATAATAATTTTGCCATGTGATATACTCCGAATCAGATAGTGATCGCCCGACATTAAGACAGTACATTCATTGTGTGTTTATCATGATTGAAGAGCTGTCATTTCTCATCCCGTCATATAGTTTCAGTCAAATCTTCTTGCCAATTCTCAACTCTGTTTATTATCTGCCAAAAGCTTGATGCTGCACTGATAAAGGTCTGGAAACGTCATTTACATACATTATTAGACTAATGACAAGATGAGGCTAAAGACACACCCTTTTGGTATTCCACTGAGAAAAAGCAGACAATGTGAAGTGCTTACTACTTTTTCTTCTTCTTCCTTTTTAGCTCATTCCACCAATGAGGTGTATCCGCGGTGTTCTTTTGAGTGATGTGCGGTGTGCTGCGCAATTGCTCCCTAAAAATTAACTACTTGCGAGTAAAACAAAAATATCATGCATCCTTCTAACGGAGCTGAATCTTGTGCACCTCCTCTTTGCATCGGTTTAAGGAGGTGCAAATGGCCGAACTGGGCAGCGAGTTCCACAGTCGTATGGAATCGGGGAAAAACGATGTCTGAAAAGCCTGTGTTCGGGCAAATGGAATAAAAAATTTGTACCCATGTCCTCTGAGTGAGCCTCTGGTGATTGGCATATGGTAGTTGTTCAGGGGCATATCTGCTATGGAATGGATTATACGGTGGATTATGATGACCTTATATCGAGCCCTTCTCTCTTCCAAGTGTAGTTTGCAGAACATGTCAGAGACACTGCTAGAGTTCGTTAAGTCATTGAAAATGAACCTGTGTAACGGCGTTGTATCTTGAACATTGAGTGTAGGTCACCAAGTCTCTGGCGTCTTCTAAAAAGAAAAGCACATATTCCTGCAAGTACTTTTCCTTTTACAGCATAAGACTCAAGTTCAGGATCAAATGATGATGAGGCACACCATCGGAAACCTTCACAAAATCGCCAATGTATACGTTATGGCTACCTCCATTGTCTAAGACCTGCGTGTGGCTACTCGTCTTAATAAATAGAACAGGTTTTTATTAAAATCATGTCTGGCAGCCAAAGGCTGCACTGCACGCACGTTTTTCATCATAATCAAAAGATTAATTACGCATATTACAGTACTTTGAATAAACAGTGGTAGAAAGAAAATCCGTGATAACAGCAAACAAATTCATCCTTCTTGACAAAGCTAAAAAGTAGAAAAAATATATACACAAATTATGATGCCTTTGGTCATAGTATGAACATTATGTTGGTCACATGCGCTAAGTCTCAAGTCAAAGGCTCAAATACTGAGGGAACCAGCCCATTTTAATCCATACCATTCCTGCTTGCTTTATCAAAAACAAAACAAAAACAAAAACAAAAAGAGCCTCTAATAGTTTTGTTGAGCGTAAAAGACAAAAAAACCTATACAAAAACAAAAGGCCGTTACGTTTAAGATGAATGGTAAACTGCGTTCAAACCAATCTTTCAAATAACTCATAAGACTTGCTAAACTAAAAGGCCAACAGTTTTTGCTATTACTCTTTCTTCTCATAGAAATGGGAATTACATTAGCACTTTTCCAATCAGCAGGTAGTTTCCCTGATTTCTCCCTTGATCTGAAAATTATGTCAGTAGATTCACAAATCTCACCTGCTAACCTCTTTGGTAAATGTAAATTGAGATGCGCAATTACATATTCTATTCCCAACACAGGTCTTATCAATGCGAGCACAATATTTTGTACCACTATAGTTACTAGGTCCCCTGCTATCAACCGGGGAATATCCACTTAAGCACTTAGAGTGAGGAGATTGCATGTCATAAAGCATTTCGTTCTTTTGTCACAAAATATGAGTACAGTGTACGTTGCCTGCCAGGCAGAAGGCCCCTACAACACTTGCATACTCTAAAGCTTGCTAGAGCTGAAATTCTGCCGGTCAGGCGGTGTTCTGTTGAAAAAGAAAAAAAAAATGAAATTGAATTGAATTGAATGAATTAAATTGAGTTGAATTAAGTGCGATATCCCACACAATTCTAATGTGACTTTCTCAACGAGGACAAAATAAAAGAAAAACAACAACCAGAAGATAACAGTTTCATCGTATAATAGACCTGAGGGACAAACCGGTTTTAGAGTTTCACTTCGCTTCACACTTCAAAGATAATTATTGACAGCAGCCACTACAGGTCAAATGGTGGGAAGTGATGATATCATTACCACTAAAAAGTCGATCCCACTGGCCTGTCACTGAAATATTAACTTAATATCCCTGTATAGACATTTGAATCAATGAGAGGTTGCGTCCTTTGCATCAATCTATTGCGGTCTCGTGGTCTCGTGACAAAGTACGATGACTTATTTTAGGGGAAAGATGTTGTAGTTCCGACGTTTTGGTCAAAAAGAAAAGCATAAGTTTAGTGTTCTCAGTGTTTGTGCGTGTGTGTGTGTTCGTTGCTGGCATGTTAGATTTTAGTTGAATCAACCCATTAAGGCCATCGTACTATTAAACCTGTGAAAAGAAAAAAAAACACTCAGAATATCATGAATCTATATCACAGAGGGAAGTGTCCATGTAAACTTACTGGCCGCCATTTTTGCATCTTTACTAAAAATTGAAAGAGGCCTGCAGAATGTGAAACAAATACCGGATGCAATTTCAGGATAGGAATTCTACCAATTTTGATTGTGATAACACACTTGCATGGTAAAAAAAAAGAAGAAAAATCATGTAGTAACTGGATGGGACAGCCTGCTTACGGACATGAACGCGAACTTAACAAACGCACGAGGGTTGTATTGTCCGAGACTACCGAGTTGGAAACTGCGTAAATATTCTTATAGGAATGACAAACGCCAAATAAATTCAAATAACAACAAAAATAACAAGAAAGTGGTATCATCTTGTATTGTGGCTTAAAACCAGGGCAAAGCTGTGGTACACAAAAGCATTTCATTGTGAAAGACTACAATTCCCTTTTCCTCTAAACTCTTGTGTGGTCGCCGCACCCATCTCCACGGTCAAATCCTCCATGGCGCCCATTTCAGTTGCTGCTCTATTATAGCTTCGGATTTGGTCATCCCTTATCGTATTCTTCTCCTCCCGATGTAGTGTTTAGTGTGCGTGTATGTGTATGTATGTGTGTGTGTGTGTGTGTGTGTGTGTGTGTGTGTGTGTGTGTGTGTGTGTGTGTGTGTGTGTGTGTGTGTGTGTGTGTGTGTGTGTTTGTGTGTTTTGGTAGCTACGTGTAAGTCTATGCGCTTAATGTAAGTTGTATGTATTTCGGGTCATGCACGGATTAATTTTTTTTAGTTGATCAAAGTAACATTGCTGATTGTAATTACGTTTATACGTTCAAGATGAATGTTTTTGTCATGTGAAATTACATAAATCAAACAAAGATTATTGAAAAAAAAGGTGTGTGTGCACGCTTATGTGAATGTTGTGTAGGCAGATTAAGGAGTTAAGGGAAGAAAGTTTTTGTGTGTGTTTAGGGGGGTGGGCAGCTATGTTGCTGGGTTGTTTTTGTTTTGTTTCGTTTTGTTTTGTTTTCTGTTTCGTTTTTCGCCAAAGATTTCATTCACATGTGTTCAGTGTACCTATATTGACAGTATGTACGTAATTATGTTTTGTAAATTTATTTTGTATATTTGAAAATTTGTTCAAGTAGAAGAATTCAAGTGTACTCCTTGATCAGACGATATTGTGCAGATGTCGTGTGTCGTATATTCATTTTGTGTATTGAAACATTCAAGTTTAATATATGAAGCAGCGAATGACATCGAAATAAAAAAAAAATCAAGATTCGGGGGAAAGGAGTGTCTTTGTTGTTTTGTTCTCTTTTGCCTTTCTCTGATCCACCTGTCTGATCTTTTTATACTCCTTCTGCTCATCGCCCTTTCTTGATTCCATCCACTCTTAATTCTTCCATTACCACCTGTTACTCTGCCCTTCATTCTTAAACTCTCCCGACGATCTCTCAATCTTTACCCGCCACTTCCTCTTCTCTTATCTTCTACTTCTACTCGTCGAATTCTTCCATCCAACTTTTCTCCTAAAATCCCCTTAGCGTGAAACTTATCACCCAGTGGCCCACCAGCTCTTTGCTAAATGCAATTAATTGTCAGTTCAATTCTTTTTTAAGCAGATTGAAGAAAGTATGGGAAGCTTTCCCATTTATTACAACTCATAACAATTATTTACAATTACCAAGTTATACGGTTACAAATCCCCAGCGTGGAAATCAACCCGGGAGCTTGGAGTTGAAGATACGAGGAAAAATTACAAATGACATCGATTTAGCGCGTAGATTTCCGTTAGAAAGACTCCTACACTGACCACGATACATTCATCATATCATCTGCCTTAAACACCCCCCCCCCCATACACACACACACGCACACGCCCACACATACACACACGCACACACACACATACACGCACACACAATGATATGCAAGTATAGCAGGGCACAGAAAGCATGACAAATACACACAAAAAGCACACAAACACACACACATACACGCACACACGCACACGCACACACACACACACACACACACACACACACACACACATACATACACACACATATACACACACACACACACACATACACTCTTCTATCTTGTGAACCCTTTCCACTCCTCACCGGAGTATCTTTCGGTGGTATAGGCCAAGCAATCACTTGCAAATATACTTTCTGCGAAGTAATCGGCGTCAGCAATAATTGACAGCGAGCCAAAAATACAGCGCGTGTGTTTGGATGCCCTACTCTACATTCGACGTGGTTCTCTCTTTCTCTCCCTCTCTCTCTCCACTCTACTCTCAATCCTTTATCAGCAAAATATATTACTTCTTCTATCTTTGCCTACATTTTGCTGACGGATACATGGCAGGCGCGGAGATAATGTGCACGAGGAAAAATAAAATGAACGTGGAGAATGGGATAGTGCTGGGTGCTGTCCGAAGCACCCCAATTCCCGTTTTCCAGTGTGCAGCATGTATAGGCTTTCTCTTTCTTTCTTTCTTTCTCTCTTTCCATTCATTCTTTTGTGTCTCATTCCTTTCAATGGTATACCCTTCTGTCAAGTCGTGTCGTGCTGTTGTGTTTCTCCTGTTTGGTTTTGTCCAGTCTTTGTAAACAAGTATTTTCATCAGAATCCTTTGAGTGGTTCACAGTATACGAGCATGCTTTTTATTGGACCTCTCATTTTTTCCCTAAACATAACTTCGTATTTTGCCACTATGCATGTTTGTCTTTATTAAAATTTTGTTAACTACTATTAATTTCATCCTTCGCACAGTTGAATGTATGCTTAAATGTTTTAATTTCTGATTTATTCTGTGTTATGTTTTGCTGGAAAATGAATGAAAATAAATGGATTGATATGATGTTGGAGGCAGGTTGAAATGTATGGTTCGGGTTCGGCTCGGGTTTGGCTTCATGCAGTGTGATTTACCGTGTGATTTGAGTATGCACAGTTGTTATAATATGATGATAATGATGGTTAAAATCATTAATTTGAAAGGAAAGCACATCATAGATGAGAAGAACGGAAAAAGGAGAAAGAACAAGGTGCGAAGACAATGTAGAAAAGGGAAGGGGGAGATTATAACACGACATGAACATGCTTTTTAGCCATAAACCCGAAACGAGTAAAACAGGGTAATCAAAGACAAGAAGATTCTTACTGATTTTCGAGTCTGTGATTAAAAAAATGAAAGAATCTCTCTAAAGTATTTCTATTATGGACTGTCCAGAGAGGGCGTGTGACATCCGAATGACATAAGTCCAACTACTCTGAAACTTCTGCCAGTAGTTAAGAGATGAGAAAGTGCTGGCTTAATTTTTTTTCTTCTCTCTCTTTCTCTCTCTCTCACTCTCTCTCTCTCTCTCTCTCTCTCTCTCTCTCTCTCAAACACTGATTTCTGTGACCATTAGTACGTTATACTTCCTAGTTTCAATCGAAGGAAAATGAGTCAGATATATTGAATGAACAAGCTAGGAACTGTCGTGGTTGAGTGAATACTCATCTGGGGAAACATAATATACCTCATACCTAGAAAGAATATTATTGTTACTGAAAAAAGACCTCTTCGTAGTATTTGTAATGGATCATCGAGATGACATACTGATGTATTGTTTCATGAAAAAAACATTTTAAAGATTACAATGATTTGTATAGTTTGCAATTAGGATAATTTCTGTACAAACTGATTTCTGACAAACCAATTCTCTCCCTTCTGAATTGGATTCTACATTCATAAAAAATCGCAAATACCTCAATATTAATTTTGCGATCAAACTCTTCATATTTATGATTATTAAATCATCATAAAATTACAGTATCACTTTTGAAATCCTTTCTCTGTTGATTTGTTTGTTTGTTTGTTTCATAAAAGATATGCTTCTCCTTGATTATATAGGGCTAGATGGATATTCGCATTAGTCTACAAGCATTACACTCGATAGGTAGGCCTACATAGGGGGTTAATATCTACGTCGGACGAGCGCGTTGGCTTCTGGCAACGGTTTCAGAGCTGATCCACCAGCTAGCTTGCATTCTCGCTCCCACGCACACATACACACACAAGCATGATACTTACACTATAATGTAGTCTGATATCACACTCTAATCATTCACGTGTGTCTGGGAGTATCGTATTTTTATTTCCTTTACGTTTATCCCCCCCCCCCCATTCTCAATCTCAATCTCTCAAAACAGGAAAATTCCATTGCTCCGTGCTTATAGAAAACTGCAAGCAGTAAGGAAGAAGAACCTAACATAATATACCTGCAAAGCCATATGGGAAAAGATCATGAGAAATGATTTGAATGAACAGTTTACTCATATCTGGTCTTCCACAAGTTGTTTTTATGACTTATTTCCACTTAAATGTACATATTATTATACACGCTTAAATGATTGATATAAGATGGATGCCAAACTCGAAAATCTGAATCACGCATGCACGCACACAAGAGAATGAGTTGTTAACATTTAAGATCTTATCTTATTTGAAATCTTATCAAAACTTATCATTGGAAGTAGATTGGAGCAGGATATCCTAAGCTGTATAAATATGAGATTTGGCGTCTTCCAAGATTGCTGGTCAAAGTTTTCGGCAGCGGCGGAGAGATAGAGAGAAGGAGGGAAGGAGGAGGGGGCAGGAGAGAGTTCCTCGCTCGATCTTCCCGCTCTCTGGAGTCCCCGGGAACTGTGTCAACGATAGAGCTCGACAACATTAGTAGTCATCGCAGGATCAGTGGGCAATGTTCTGTGGCAGGGATGTGGGAGTCACGACTGCATCAAACATCCACTTTCCAAGCCCCGTCGATTTAATGTCATTTTTATTCCACATGCATTTTGCATGTGTCTTTCCTCCCCTTTTTATATTCGGGGGAGGGGGGAGGAGGTCTTTTTTTTTCTTTCTCTATCTTTGACTAAAGAGGACAGGATTCCAGGGAGAGAAATAATTCGGTAACCATGAGGACGGCGTCGGATGCAAAACAACAATCTTCTCTTATAAATTAATCACGTTGTGAATGGGGCAAGAGGAGATCATCAGGACCACACTGGCAACATTTCAGACACCCCAGAGCAGACAGGCTTTATTACGACCATCGCATTAACCCGTTTGGCTTGCTCTCCGCTTCGTTGACTTTGGCGGGAAAAGGGATTTTTTTTCCTGAACTCATTTCTGTCTTTGAATCGTATCATTGTTATTGTTGTTGTTAGTGATGTAATCATCGTTCGAAGCAAAACAGTGTTGCCTTAACATCATCAAAACCAAAGAGAGGACTATCTCGTACAAGAGCAATGACATTTTGAAAGCGTGGTTGTGAGAGGGTTTAACCCGAAATTTAGCTCCGTGTCTTCCTCCGGCTGTTCTGCCCGCCACGGCTGTCTCCGGCCCGCGAAGTGGCGTCCACGTTTTGTTATGCAGACAGTATCTTCAACAAGAAAAATGAGGGGGCTTAGATGTCAGATGACTTTTGGTCTGCTTGTAGAAAGTGTCCCTGATACTATAAAGCTTTTACAAAGTTTATAAGACTTTTCTTAAGTGTTCTATTCTTTTTAAGTTGGTTTCACTCCAAGGCTCTTCCTAATTTGCTTTATTCTCAAGGTCTTCATTTAAATTGAACAACAAGCAGTTTGGTTGTACAACTATGGATATATGAATTGATGATCATCGAACTGAGGTAATTAAGTATACTTACACTGACGATAGGTAGAGCTAAGCTAGAACTCAATGTGTGTTAAGATACAGGAACTGGGCAGATAGAGTGCACAATTGCCATTGCAAATACACGTTTAGCAAAGCTGTCATTAAGTCAAACCAGGGAGGTGGAAGAGCTTCCACCTCCCAGGTCAAACTTATCATTTTGGTGGATGGTAAATATTGAGAGGCGCGTTACAATAAAAATGCTGAAAGTCTCTTTCAAATTTAATTCTGATGGAAAGAAGAACATAGAAGAAAATGAACAGTAATGTAACAATTTTGGCAGACTAAACTCACACTTTGTGGCCTCAAACTACTCAATATCCTTTCTGTTTAAACTGTAAGTGCACTCGATGACTTTCATAATGACCGTTTTGTTTTGCAGTGTTAAATTCGGTGTCGAACATGGCGTTCACACTGTTGGCGTTCAATAGACGTGTTCGAATGTCACACGCAAGTCCTAGTGTGAAGAAAGCGTGAAAAGAGTGCACTCACACTGTTTACTGTTCAAATATCACACGGATGTCACACTGTCAGTTGAGTTGAAAGTGTGAATGTGAGTGTGTACCCAGGGAGGTGTGCCATTGCGCTTGTCATGTAGTGCTGTGTGGATTAGGACCTGAGCAGGTGGGTGTGTGCATGTACGTTTGTCGTTGAGTATGTATTCGCGTGTGTCTGAATATGTGTGTGTGTGTGTGTGTGTGCGTTTTTAAGCTTGTTCTTGTGTTTCCATCAAGATAACCGGTACTTGCGACTCTTTCTCCGGGAGGACACATTTCTCTCTTGGAGGGCTCGTTGCGCCGTCACGGCGGTTAGGGTTAGATAAAGAATGGGCTGGCGGTGGAAACAACCCGTGACGAAGCCTGGTGATCATCGCAGACCGACGAGGCACGAAATTCACGCCTCTCCCCAGACAACAGCGTCGTGGTCGTTCACATAGAAAAACCCGAACGATCGACCCCCGCTAGAATATTGCGTGGAAACTTTTGTGTTCTCGTATATGGTTTCACAGCAAGAGTGGTTTTAGGCCTATTGCAGCAGTTGGTTATTGTGGAAGTGGAGAAGTAGTAGGTGTGAGAGTATAACTTGCAGTATCGTTTCATGTGTGTATTTCCATACCTTCTAGTACTACTACCATTATTTTCATCATTGTTGTCACAAAATGTCTTTATTATTTCGCAGATTATCAATATGACTCATCTTTTTGGTGTCTGCTGAAGATTCAGATATAAAGTCAAATCCGAGAAATTTCAAGTACATAATGAACTTTCAAATGTGAAGCGTCGCTCGACCCGCGACGCGTGGTCGGGTGAGTGGCAAGCCAATCGAAAGGAGAGTAATGTTTATGGTCACCAAATAATTTTTCCGATGTCCCAAAATGGAAATAGAGCGAAAGGATGTAATCGATTTTTTTAACAAAATAGCTGACTGCAACGGTTTTTTGATTTATCTGGCTGATTCCAAATTAGGACTGGGAGACTTCCTTTGGAGACGACGCGGTCATAAGAAACTTCGGATTTTTATTCCGAACCATAATTTTCTGAATCACCGTCTACTCCCCCCCCCCCCCCTTTCTGCCTTTTCTACATCCATTGGACACTGACCATGACACAAGTAACAGGCTCTAATCTGGTGTGCTTTTGTATGAAAGCATGTAGTTATAGTGCGTGTGTAAATGCTTTTAATCGTGTAACATTTTTGCATTGCTCGCCTGTATGGCAAGACCTTTTAACATTTATTCCAATTTCTTCATCTCATTTAACTTTTCAGTGAAAAAAACCAATGTATTTTGGGTGAAAGTTGTTCGTAGTAATGGCAAATGATATCTACTTCCGAGTACTTTCAATATCACTTGGAAATGTGAAAATTTTATAGCGTACTTTATTTCTCTCCTATTTTGATAGAAATCCCACAATTATCACATATGTTTGTTTGTTTTTCTTTTAAACGCACGAGTTAACTTATACAGAGAGTTGCATGCATTCACTTAAGAAAAACTTAACATCTTTTGATGTATAGTTCATCTTCTGCATCACACGCCTCGCGCGACTCATTCAGCTACAAGCGATGGAATATAATTGCAATTGTAGAATCTGTACAAAAGAGCGATATTCACAGCAACCGATAAATTTACGTCAATTTCATTACGAAAACAAGAAAGCAGACACGAAGGCAAAAAAAAAGTGTGGCGAAAATATTTGATAACACAGTGAATATCACCATTTTGCATAGAGTCTGAGCCCCAAGTTTGACAACCCTTGTATCAATGTTAAAGCATGTATTTATTAATTGATTTTTTATTTATTCATTTATCTCTCTACTTATTTATTTATATATCTATATATGTATATATTTATTCATTTATTTATTCATTTATTTGTTCATTTATTTATTTATCTATTTATCTATTTATCTAATTATCTATTTATCTATTTATTTGTTTATTTATTTGTTTATTTTTGCACTGGCGATGTATAAGTTCAACGTCACATAAAGGAAGGTTCGTGAAAGTTTTTAGCATGTCTTCATTAAAACTCAGAAAGAATATGCAATAAAGTGTAGGTGGAAAGAAGCACATTTTCAGTAAAAAAAAAAAATGTTGGGGAAGTGCAATTCATGACATTAATGTGTAATGTCTGCAAATCATCGTAAACGCCTTGCTAAGAGACTATACATAACGGATATCCGTTTGCCCAGAGGCGCACTTTTTACGCTGGACAGTTTGCTTGACCTCATGAGTTATATCCCATCGTCAGGCTGGCGAGATGAAGGAGACATGCTCCTTCACTAATCCGACGGAGAAGGGGTAAAGAGAGGGAGAGAGAGGGAGAGAGAAAGGAGAAAATAATATGGTAAGTCGTTTCATGAATACGGAGTTATCAACAAATCATCTCCTTTGGCGAGAAGTTAGGCATCTGCCCTCACTTTCCTTCTCTCTCTACTCCTCCCTCTCTCCCTCCCTCCCCCTTCCATCTCTCTCTCGCTCTCTCTCTCTCTCTCTCTCTTTCTCTTTGTATATTTATCTTCTCTTTGCTCTTATCTAAAACAATAGTCTATTTTGTTCTATCTTTACTATCTCTCCATATCTTCTATACGTGTAGTTTTCTTCGTTATATACTTCTCTTAGCATTACGTTGATACTCGATCTCTCACTCGCTTTCTATCTCTATATTTCTCTCTCTCTCATGTCATAGATGAATGGCTAAATTATGAATGCATGAATAATGAGAATTGGTGTACACACGGGGGCAAGGGAGCTAACGTCTGCAGAGACTGCGGTTTAGAGATGTGAGAATGACCAATTATGCATTCATTATACTGTTGCCATGGTAACTTGCCACCTTTCCTTTTGTTGTAGAGGTTCTGTGATTGTTTGTTCGTTTGTGTTTACTGTTAATAGCAATGACTGCATCGTTGTATTTGAGAAAATTTTGCTATATCCTCGAGTATTATTGTATCCCACCCCCTTTTAGTTTGGTCCTAAGTTATATCCATATTCCCTATCTTGTTCTTCACACATGGTTTCTACCGTGACCAATATGTAACAACAAGCTTGGCTTCACATCAGTTCCATCGTATTTGGTGTGTATATATATATATATATATATATATATATATATATATATATATATATACATATATATTAATCAGAATCAAATTTTCATATAGATTGATTGTCCTGTTCTATATGTTCGCAATATTTTGTTGTGCATCCAAGCTAGCTGGATATCAATCATCATTCTATGTTGTTAGCTGATGTATTTTACTTTCATTGAGAGATATGAAAATAAATTGAATGAAATTGAACGGAATTGAGTTGAATTTCTTAAATCATTACTGATTTAGATAGTATGACCTCGTAATTCAAGGGTTCGTGATAACAAAGATCCCTCCTTAAATGATGTAAAAAGTAGCTGCACCTGTGAACTGACTACAGTAAAACGGATGAAGGTAGAAACAAAAAAAAAGACAATCGTAGTATACAATCCTTCCAATGATGGTCAATGTACCTCTTATAGACAGGTAAGGATCATCTGGTTATGCTGATTCAGTAAATATCCGAGAAGATGTCTTGTATCATACGGTGATTCACTATCATATTTTTTTTTCTGAGTCAAGGAGACAGATATGCGGATTTTTTCCCCTATCGACGAGGTGACTTGTTATCCCGATGACATGTATTATTTAAGTTGATTTTTTAACTCTCAAGTAATGAGCTTTCATTAGTGGAGACTAAAGAAGTATGGTGGATGGGTGGGTTGGGGCCCTGAGCCTTCTTGCTGATTTTTTCCCCTCTTCTTTGCTCCATTATGTTTCCTCCCAGGGTATCAAATTGCTAAGCTATTTACGTGATCCAATTTCATGTTTGCTCTTTCCGAAATGAATATCATACACGAATATAATCAATCATTCTGTGTTGTAACAATGTTCACTCCATTTAGAAGAGAGAGAGAGAGAAGAACACCAAAATTTAATTTGTGATCTGCCATTTCATAAGAATATCAGACCATTTTTCTTGATGCTTTTTTCCCACCATCTTATCTTGATTTATGAATATTTGAGTGTGTTCCTGTTTAAGTGGTTTTTTATCTATTAATAGGGCATTGATAGCGCCTTATAAGACAATTAGCAATTGTTTCCTATTTTCATCACACTTTAACCGTTTTCTTCACTGAATTGTCACTATCTTAAGTACTTTTTCCTTTAATATGTCATGATTATATACTGGCGTATCAAAACAATATATATGCTTTGATTTTCGCGGCACCGTTCCCGTTCTATAAATTCTAGCAATAATAGTAACACACACACACACACACACACACACACACTCACACACACATGAATAGAAAAACGACCACACCATTCCCCCGTTTGACATGTGTCCCTTGTATTTACAGACCACACACATAGACACACACACACACACACACACACGCACACGTACACACATTCAAACAAACACGATAACATGTAAACGATTATATATTTTTTGAGTGTGTGTGGGATGCACCTGTGTGAGTTTCTGTATCTGCGTCTGTGTCTCACCTTTAACATAATAAGAGTTGGCGATTGTTTAAAATGCATCGACAATCTTGAGTTCTCGAAATGGAATGTGCTTATCGGAGCGTAACAGAAAAATGAAGATGCTTGAAAAATATAGACCGAGAGAGGGGTGGGGAGGAGGGAAATGAATTAAGGGACCTAAGGGTAAAAACTCAAAAGAAATTATGAAATACAGGCATGTGTAATATCATCTCTTGGCATACCAATATATATATATATATATATATATATATATATATATATATATATGTATGTATGTATATATATATATATATATATATATATATATATATATGTATATATATATATATATGTGTGTATTATGTATACATATATATGTATGTATATATATATATATATATATATATATATATATATATGAATCATCAACCATGACGTATCTTATACGCACCTGTCAAACTGAACAGAAGTAAATTGACCTGGAGATACAATGCAGTTTGTTATTTTGGTCATGTTGTACGCCGACATGAAGTGTTTTCACACAGACCAAACTTATGATGTTGAGCGATTACGCACTTCTTCTGTCTTGAGATAACCTGTGTGGAATCAAACAGCGGGAAAGCTTACCGAGAAAACTCAGATCAGTAACCTGTCATGATCACCTCGGCAAACTCCTGTTGCGAAGTATAGTGACAGCATGCCCTGTAATTTTGGTACTTTGGGAGATAGTGCTATTAGATGACAAAATGGCGATGTCATAGCAGCTCCTAAGAAAATTCCACAACATGTTCAGGTATTAATTTTATCAATAAAAATAGTGACATCAAGCAAACTGATCAATAAAAGTTTCTTTAGAATGGACGAAACGAAAAGAGAACAACTATGGAAAGTTGTGCAATTTCAGACTTTGCCGTATTTCTACCAACTACTTTTTCCCTTGGTAATCCAAGTAGACTGCATTTCTCTTTCAACTGGGTTTGCGAGCTTCAAAGACCTGAGATTTATTTATTTATTTATTTATTTATTTATTTATTTGTTTGTTTATTTATTTATTTATTCATTTATTTATTTATTTGTTTATTTATTTATTTATTTATATATTTATTCATTCATTTATTTATTCATTTCCTCATTAATTAATATATTTATTCATTCATTCATTGATCTATTTATATATATATTTATTTAATTATTTATTTATTCATTTCCTCATTAATCAATTTATTTATTCATTCATATATTCATTCATTCATTTATTTATATATGTATATTTATTTATTTATTTATTTATTTATTTATCTATCTATTTATTCATTTATTTATTAACTTATTTATTAAGTCTTCTTTAAGAGCACGTACGCTTGTCCCATTCAGTGCCACAAAGGCCTGCTTTGCAAAGGAGCCCTGCGTTGACATACATTACATTACATGTGTGCACAATGAAAAAACGAGAACATTGTCTTTGTCAATGACCCCCATACAGCACAAAAGTAATCAAAATGTGGAAGTATGAAAGAAAAATACAACTGATTCATGATTTTACGTGTCAAACATTTCATTCTTCTTATACACACAATAGAACGACAAATTTTCATTACTACTTCATCGACATAGGGAGACCAGTCAAGAGTCTCGTGACAGTTTGCCATTCATACAAATTTGAAAAGAATGTCTCTGTTTTCTTCAACGAGGTCTAAATAACATGACTTTCGTTTTTTTTTTCTAATCTAACAATCGATCTGAAAACCATTTACTGAGGAGTAGAGTGTCAGCTTGGATTGTTCCTGTACTGTGCATCACGTCCTGTGTGAAATATTGCCGTGTCGTCTGCATAAAGAGATAGTTTAGTCCAAGGACTAAAGTTTTAAGTTAGGGACATCATTGGTGAACATACAAAAGAGCAACGGCCCTAGTATTGAACCCTGTGGGACTCCTGTTTGAACGGGGAGAAATTCGGATCTCTTGCCTTAAAAGAAAAGCATTGCTCTCTCCCTTTTACGTGAGAGTCAAACCACTTTAATTTTGTTGATGCTGAAGTACGACAATTTCAGCAAAAGCAGGTCATGGGGTATGACATCGTAGGCCTCTTTAAGTGTAAAAAGACTGCCCCTACCACATTGCCTTTGTCAAGGTTATCAAGCAAAAAAAAAATCACTAATCTCGTTGTGGTTGAGTGACCGGACTTAAAACCCGATTGACGTTTCATCAACAGTTCGCCTTCATCCAAGTAATTAAGGAGTTGCGAGTGGACTGCTTTTTCGAAAAATTTTTGCTGCAGCAAATAAGAGTGAGATAGGATGATAATTGCGTTATTATCACTTACAAACTTATTTTTGGTTACAGGTATAACTTTAGCAAGCTTAAATGAGTGGGGGAACAGTTCCATTTCTAACGATTAATTAAAAATATGTGTTAAGGTTGAGGCTATCAAATGAGCGCTTATTTTCACAAGCTTAGGATGAAGTTCATCCAACCCAACAAATTTTGTATTATCCAGGTTCTGTATCTCTTTGAACAAAATCTGTACTTATTTCATCAAAAGAGAAGGAAGATCGTGCACGGTTGACGTAATTCAAACACTTTTGTCGTTGCTGAGTTTTATCATTCTTGTCATTATTACTACAACATAATTTGCTAACATTACTGAACATAAATATTGAACTCTGATGCAATCCTATGGAAATCTTCAGTTGGTTCACCGTCAATACACCTCATCATGTACTTTCTTACTTGGCAATAAATCTTTAGGCACCTTCCAGCTTTTCCTCGTATCGTTACCGCTGTCTGATGATTAATTACAATAATAAGCCCTTTTTAATTGTTTATTCTAACTATTTCCTTTATTTCTGTAATATTAATATTTTCCCCAGAATGCCATTTCCTTAGTTTCACTGTATTTTCTTTCATTAAAATCACCTTCCCTAGCGATAGTGATATATTGATCATTGATCACTGGCGATCCCTTTAGGTTTTTACGAACTGTAGCATAAGGTGCATGTTCATTGCACATGTTTGAAAACACTTCACGGAATTTACACCATTTCAGATCAACATCTGCGTTTTGTGGCCACAATCTGTTCCGTTCCAGCTAACAGCATCCAAATCACTCAGAAAGGCATCCTGATTAAAAGATCGATAAGAGCGAAAAGACGTGGTCTTAGGTTTCGACTGTTGTGTCTTTGACTTTGTTACCACCCACACTAGAGAGTGGTCGCTTAATCCGAGTGATGCGACACAATTATCAAGTCCATAAGTGTACTGCTGTTGGTAGTAACTCTGGCGGGTTGTTGAATACACTGAGATAATCCCGCCAACCCATTCACCTCTGCCATATTGTCTGCCAACCTTTTGGAGAGTGGATTTACCGTACAATTACTCTTACAATTACTAGTAAAGTCTCCCAGGAGGATGATTCTATCCGACATTGAGTACACACGATCCAGGCTTTCTTCTACCAGATCACAGAAAAACGTTTGGCAACTGGGTTTTCTATAGGCTATATCCCAACAAAAAGACTATAATGGCCTCGTTTCTGGGATTCACTTCTATATCCATAAGAGTCCAAGATCAACTTTTTCAGGATCGTACCTTCTAACGTAAGGATAAACAAAGATAAACAAAACCAGCTGACAACTGCAATGTAGTTCTTTAATTTGCTATCGCTTGAAAGCATCGTGAATTAAATCTGCAGTCAGTTGTTATGCATATTGATGACAAATGTATAAAAATGCAAATTTTCGGGAATGATAGATTAAACCTTCTTTCCCTGTTCACCCATGCAGATAGGTAAACACACCCACATATCAAACTGCAAAATGTGTCATCTCCAAAAAGGTAACAGTATAAGTTTGGTTGGTGTGTGTCTTTTTTTTCAGAAGGGAAAAATTACGACATGAAAGAACATCTTTTATGATTTTTCATAATTTTTTACTGTTGTTACGTCAAATAATCACATGTCTATCATAAAAGATAATGAATCTATATATCAAATGTATTATATCATTAATTTGTGTGATTGTTTACATAAACATGTATATATATATATATATATATATATATATATATATATGTGTGTGTGTGTGTGTGTGTGTGTGTGTGTGTGTCTCTTACTTCTTTTGGAAAGTGAAACAATGCAAAACTCTCCCTCCTCTCCCCTCCCCCCCCCCCCCCCCTCGCATAAAAAAAGGTATACACTGGCTACGGCGACCTTTATATCCAGTTTGTATAGTGGGATAAATTGAGCTTTACATGGTCTTAACATGATCTTTTAGATCTTGATAACTTAATGGCTCGACAGGATTGCACAAGGCGTCATGAAATGCTCGTCTGGAATGCAGCGACAGAAAACGCTACTCTCAAAACGATTTACAACTCGGACGGATGGGTAAACGTCGAAATATCTGCATTTTTTTCTTGTTACTCTCTTTCTCATCGGCATTAGAATAATACTCAGCTATGAATAATTCCATGCATAATACTTAGTCTTTCTTTGAAGAAAAAAAGGGTGAAAAGTGGAAATACAAATATGTACTCTCCGCGACGGCTTTAGACTGACGGGCATGTAAATGACGTACATGGAGCGGTATTTCTCGTAATGCGGCGCGACACGCTCTGATCTGCACTGGCGGCGACGTAGAAGGTGGCGTAACATTCCGTTCATTGGCTGGCGCCACCGCCTGGCGTCCCCCGGTACTCCACCTCTGCGAACCGCTGTCTGGCATGTCAGGTGGGGATTCGACGGAGATGGCGAGATATGTTTCTTCTTCTTCCTCTTCTGCTTCTTTTTTCTTTCCTTTTCTCTCTCTTTACTTCCCTCTGTCTCTCTGTTCCTTTCTGTCTGCCCCCTCCCCATCTTGATGAGGGTGTTGTACGACTGCTCATGAACGTGTGTCGTGTTATTTTGTTGTTGCTGTTGTTCATCTGTGTGATTTGGTGTCCATGACGAGTGTGTATGCGCATGCGTGTGAACTTGATGCGATGACTTTCTTGTTAGCTTGTCATTGGTGTTGTAAATGCTTGGCCCTGTTCATGTTTGTAGTCCTCGTTTGTAGAATTATCTTCGCAAGTACTTCCTGTTTTTTTTTTTCCTAGTGCTTATTTTATGTTGTTGTTGTTTTTGTTTTCGCTCTACCGTTCTTACTTAAAGTTTGCCCTTACGTCTGTCGACTACTTAAGGACACCATAGTTCAATCTAGTTTTCAGGTCTTTGACTTATTCAGTTTCTATGAAAATGATAAAAAGAAATTAACTTTATCCTTCGCCAACGACATCTATTCAGATGAACGGTAACAGTGAATCTTGCGAATGTGAAACCTTGCTCATATTTTAAAGATTAAAATTAGCCATTGAGAAATTAAAAGAGAAGTAGGCCATATAGTCCTAATAATTACTTAGTATGATAACCGTAACGATCATCATGGTAATCTTGATAGCGGTAATTGTAATGATGTTGATGGTAATATTAATATAAATGATATTTAAAAAAAATGCGCCTGTGACCAAGTTGCAGAACCATGTCAAAGATATCATTTGAGACGATGTCGCTGCATCACCCTGAAAGTACGCTATAGTTAAAAAATCTACGTGGACGTTGCTTTGAATGTAAAGCTACTGTACATGACTATAATGTTCTACGTGCACCAGCCATACACAAAGAAAGCTCGCGTGCTCGAAACGTCGGCGGCGTTCCCTCGGAGTTAAATGACCGTGTACTGTAACATAGCAGCTCGTCTTACAGTCTCATGTGGATAGCCTCTGTGAAACCCCCTGATCCCAACCCTCTCCTGCCCCTGCCTCCTCCTCCTCCCCCCCCCCCCCTCCTTCAGTATCCAAGAAAAAAAAAGAGAGAAAAGCGAAAGGGGGAAAGGCATGTTATCGCCAAAGTATTTATTGACTGCCAGGCGCTCTCATACATCACGCTAGATTTCTTTTCTTCACAGCGAAACCGGATAACACCGGATGACGTCATCCCATATGAGAGGTGAAAAACCGTTCGTTCTCCAATCTCACCATGGCATTGAATGCTTCCCCCAGCATCTGTCTCTCCCTTTCCGTCGTTGCTTTGATCGTACCAATATACTTGGCGTACCTCCTGCAATCGTACGCCATTAACGGTGTCAAACTGCAAAGCTGTTGCATTTTTGTGTTCACTTGGAGTTTGTATAATTCTTCAGATCCCTGACTAGCGAGGGTTGGATCACACGTAAGATGGAATTTGAGGAGAGAAAATGATTAACAATTAGTTTGATGGGGTTGGAACAAAGATACGTTAAAAACAATCGTTGTTGATCCAAAATGTCAGGGAACTGCCGTTATCAAAGGGATCATTTTCTATGCCTCCTACTATGTACTCGCGAACAAGTTATTTTCGAGTACTTACATGTATCATCTTTGTCACACATCACACATCACACATACACACACACACACACACACACACACACACACACACACACACACACACACACACACACACACACAAACATACATGCACACACACACACACAAACAAACAAACACTTATACACACACACACAAACAAGAATTGTGGAAACTTCACTGATAGTGATAGTGACCCTGTTGGTTTCAATACTATCGCAAAGCCAAAACGCATTCGGAATGCAGGGGGATTTTCGCCTCATATCCGCGATCAAATCATATCGATTGCAAAACGCCACTATATACCAACGTCAGTTTACCCCATGCTTTGTTATCAGCACTTCCGTTTTTTGACTCAGAATGGCATACATGCCCCCCTTAATCGCACCAAATAATAACTTACGATCCTCAAGTGGACCATAATAGGGTGACGGTGAGGCGCTATGGGAAAGCAAAGGAGGAACACTGGTAGGGCCTTTAATGGCGGCGCGGCGCCGCGAAGCTACCTGACACCGGACACCTGTAACATCACTATTATCTCATCAGTGAGTGAATTGCCTCCCCACCGTTACGCCATCATGATCCGAGTCATTCCCCTCGCGTGGCGTGCAATAAGACCCACCCCCCCCCCCCTCCACCCCACCCTCACCCCCATCTCCACTCTACTCTTCTCCTCTTCTCTCCTTTCTGCCCTGCATTTGATTCCCAGTCATCTTCGAGGATATCCATTTCCACTGACAAGTACCTTGCGATTCCAGCGAGTTTTTCCTTCCTACCTTTATCCCCTTTTTTTTTCTTTC